>NW_027254674.1:140000-147500 GCF_044704955.1 Pristiophorus japonicus | reverse complement strand
CACGCTCTCTCTCTCTCTCTCTCTCTGTTGTGTGATGTACACGCTCTCTCTCTGTCGTGTGATGTACACGCTCTCTCTCTCTCTGTCGTGTGATGTACACGCTCTCTCTCTGTGTCGTGTGATGTACACGCTCTCTCCCTCTGCCGTGTGATGCACACACCCTCTCTCCCTGTTGTGTGATGTACAGGCTCTTTCTCTCTCTGTTGTGTGATCTATACAATCTCTCTCTCTCTCTCTCTGTTGTGTGATGTACACACTCTCTCTCTCTCTCTCTCTGTTGTGTGATGTACACACTCTCTCTCTCTCTCTCTCTGTTTTGTGATGTACACTCTCTCTCTCTCTCTCTCTGTTGTGTGATGTACACACTCTCTCTCTCTCTCTCTGTTGTGTGATGTACACGCTCTCTCTCTCTCTCGTGTGATGTGCACGCTCTCTCTCTCTCTCTCTCTGTTGTGTGATGTACACGCTCTCTCTCTCTCTCTCTCTGCCATGTGATGTACTCTCTCTCGTGTGATGTACACGCTCTCTCTCTCTCTCTCTCTCTCTCGTGTGATGTACACGCTATCTCTCTCTCTCTCTCTCTCTGTCGTGTGATGTACACGCTCTCTCTCTCTCTCTCTCTGTTGTGTGATGTACATGCTCTCTCTCTCTCTCTCTCTCTCTCTCTCTGTCGTGTGATGTACACGCTCTCTCTCTCTCTCTCTCTGTCGTGTGACGTACACGCTCTCTCTCTCTGTTGTGTGTGTGATGTCCACGCTCTCTCTCTCTCTGTTGTGTGATGTACACGCTCTCTCTCTCTGTTGTGTGATGTACACTCTCTCTCTCTCTCTCTCTCTCTCTGTCGTGTGATGTACACGCTCTCTCTCTCTTTCTCTGTCGTGTGATTTACACGCTCGCTCTCTCTTTGTCGTGTGATATACAAGCTCTCTCTCTCTGTCGTGTGATGTACACGCTCTCTCTCTCTGTCGTGTGATGTACACACTCTCTCTCTCTCTCTCTCCCTCTGTCGTGTGATGTACACACTCTCTCTCTCTCTCTCTCTGTTGTGTGATGTACACACTCTCTCTCTCTCTCTTTCCCTCTGTCATGTGATGTACACACTCTCTCTCCCTCAGCCGTGTGATGTACACATTCTCTCTCTGTTGTGTGATGTACACGCTCTCTCTCTCTCTGTTGTGTGATGTACACGCTCTCTCTCTCTCTGCTGTAATGTACACGCTCTCTCTCTCTCTCTGTTGTGTGATGTACACACTCTCTCTCTCTCTGTTGTGTGATGTACACGCTCTCTCTCGCTCTCTGTCGTGTGATGTACACGCTCTCTCTCTCTCTCTGTTGTGTGATATACACGCTCTCTCTCTCTCTGTCGTGTGATGTACACGCTCTCTCTCTGTCGTGTGATGTACACGCTCTCCCTCTCTCTCTCTGTGTCATGTGATGTACACGCTCTCTCTCCCTCTGCCGTGTGATGTACACACTCTCTCTCTCTCTCCCTCTGTAGTGTGATGTACACACTCTCTCTCTCTCTCTCTCTATCGTGTGATGTACACACTCTCTCTCTCTCTCCCTCTGTCGTGTGATGTACACGCTCTCTATCCCTCTGCCGTGTGATGTACACACTCTCTCTCTCTCTGTTGTGTGATGTACACGCTCTCTCTCTGTTGTGTGATGTACACGCTCTCTCTCTGTTGTGTGATGTACATGCTCTCTCTCTCTCTCTGTGTTTTGTGATCTACACGCTCTCTCTCTCTCTCTCTCTCTGTTGTGTGATGTACGCTCTCTCTCTCTCTCTCTCTGTTGTGTGATGTACACGCTCTCTCTCGCTCTCTCTCTGTTGTGTGATGTACACGCTCTCTCTCTCTCTCTCTCTCTCTCTCTCTCTCTCTGTCATGTGATGTACACGCTCTCTCTCTCCCTCTCTCTGTCGTATGATGGACACGCTCTCTCTCTCTCTCTCTGTCGTGTGATGTACATGCTCTCTCTCTCTCTGTCGTGTGATGTACACGCTTTCTCTCTCTCTCTCTCTCTCTGTTGTGTGATGTACACGCTCTCTCTCTCTTTCTCTCTCTTTCTCTCTCTCTCTCTCTGTCGTGTGATGTACATGCTCTCTCTCCCTCTGCCGTGTGATGTACACACTCTCTCTCTCTCTCCCTCTGTCGTGTGATGTACACACTCTCTCTCTCTCTCTCTCCCTCTGTCGTGTGATGTACACACTCTCTCTCTCTCTCTCTCTCTCTCTCTTTCGTCTGATGTACACACTCTCTCTCTCTCTCTCTCTCTCTCTCTCTGTCGTGTGATATACACGCTCTCTCTGTCGTGTGATGTACACACTCTCTCTCTCTCTCTGTCGTGTGATGTACACGCTCTTTCTCTCTGTCGTGTGATGTACACACTCTCTCTCTCTCCCTCTGTCGTGTGATGTACACGCTCTCTCTCCCTCTGCCATATGATGTACACACTCTCTCTCTCTCTCTCTCTCCCTCTGTCGTGTGATGTACACACTCTCTCTCTCACTCTCTCTCTCTCTCTCTGTCGTCTGATGTACACACTCTCTCTCTCTCTCTCTCTGTTGTGTGATGTACACGCCCTCTCTCTGTTGTGTGGTGTACATGCTCTCTCTCTCTCTCTCTCTCTCTCTGTTGTGTGATGTACACGCTCTCTCTCTCTCTCTGTTGTGTGATTTACACGCTCTCTCTCTCTCGCTCGCTCTGTTGTGTGATATACACGCTATCTCTCTCTCTCTCTCTGTCGTGTGATGTACACGCTCTCTCTCTCTCTCTCTGTTGTGTGATGTACATGCTCTCTCTCTCTCTCTCTCTCTCTCTCTCTCTCTGTCGTGTGATGTACACGCTCTCTCTCTCTCTCTCTCTGTTGTGTGATGTACATGCTCTCTCTCTCTCTCTCTCTCTCTCTCTCTCTCTCTCTGTCGTGTGATGTACACGCTCTCTCTCTCTCTCTCTCTGTCGTGTGACGTACACGCTCTCTCTCTCTGTTGTGTGTGTGATGTCCACGCTCTCTCTCTCTCTGTTGTGTGATGTACACGCTCTCTCTCTCTGTTGTGTGATGTACACTCTCTCTCTCTCTCTCTCTCTCTCTGTCGTGTGATGTACACGCTCTCTCTCTCTTTCTCTGTCGTGTGATTTACACGCTCGCTCTCTCTTTGTCGTGTGATATACAAGCTCTCTCTCTCTGTCGTGTGATGTACACGCTCTCTCTCTCTGTCGTGTGATGTACACACTCTCTCTCTCTCTCTCTCCCTCTGTCGTGTGATGTACACACTCTCTCTCTCTCTCTCTCTGTTGTGTGATGTACACACTCTCTCTCTCTCTCTTTCCCTCTGTCATGTGATGTACACACTCTCTCTCCCTCAGCCGTGTGATGTACACATTCTCTCTCTGTTGTGTGATGTACACGCTCTCTCTCTCTCTCTCTGTTGTGTGATGTACACGCTCTCTCTCTCTCTGCTGTAATGTACACGCTCTCTCTCTCTCTCTGTTGTGTGATGTACACACTCTCTCTCTCTCTGTTGTGTGATGTACACGCTCTCTCTCTCGCTCTCTGTCGTGTGATGTACACGCTCTCTCTCTCTCTCTCTCTGTTGTGTGATGTACACGCTCTCTCTCTCTCTCTGTCGTGTGATGTACACGCTCTCTCTCTCTGTCGTGTGATGTACACGCTCTCCCTCTCTCTCTCTCTCTGTGTCGTGTGATGTACACGCTCTCTCTCCCTCTGCCGTGTGATGTACACACTCTCTCTCTCTCTCCCTCTGTAGTGTGATGTACACACTCTCTCTCTCTCTCTCTCTCTGTCGTGTGATGTACACACTCTCTCTCTCTCCCTCTGTCGTGTGATGTACACGCTCTCTATCCCTCTGCCGTGTGATGTACACACTCTCTCTCTCTCTGTTGTGTGATGTACACGCTCTCTCTCTGTTGTGTGATGTACACGCTCTCTCTCTGTTGTGTGATGTACATGCTCTCTCTCTCTCTCTGTGTTGTGTGATCTACACGCTCTCTCTCTCTCTCTCTCTGTTGTGTGATGTACACGCTCTCTCTCTCTCTCTCTCTCTGTTGTGTGATGTACACGCTCTCTCTCGCTCTCTCTCTGTTGTGTGATGTACACGCTCTCTCTCTCTCTCTCTCTCTCTCTCTCTCTCTCTCTCTCTCTCTCTCTCTCTCTCTGTCATGTGATGTACACGCTCTCTCTCTCCCTCTCTCTGTCGTATGATGGACACGCTCTCTCTCTCTCTCTGTCGTGTGATGTACATGCTCTCTCTCTCTGTCGTGTGATGTACACGCTCTCTCTCTCTCTCTCTCTCTGTTGTGTGATGTACACGCTCTCTCTCTCTTTCTCTCTCTTTCTCTCTCTCTCTCTCTGTCGTGTGATGTACATGCTCTCTCTCCCTCTGCCGTGTGATGTACACACTCTCTCTCTCTCTCCCTCTGTCGTGTGATGTACACACTCTCTCTCTCTCTCTCTCCCTCTGTCGTGTGATGTACACACTCTCTCTCTCTCTCTCTCTCTCTCTCTGTCGTCTGATGTACACACTCTCTCTCTCTCTCTCTCTCTCTGTCGTGTGATATACACGCTCTCTCTGTCGTGTGATGTACACACTCTGTCTCTCTCTCTGTCGTGTGATGTACACGCTCTTTCTCTCTGTCGTGTGATGTACACACTCTCTCTCTCTCTCCCTCTGTCGTGTGATGTACACGCTCTCTCTCCCTCTGCCATATGATGTACACACTCTCTCTCTCTCTCTCTCTCTCCCTCTGTCGTGTGATGTACACACTCTCTCTCTCTCTCTCTCTCTCTCTGTCGTCTGATGTACACACTCTCTCTCTCTCCCTCTCACTGTCGTGTGATGTACACGTTCTCTCTCTCTCTCTCTCTCTCTCTCTCTGTTGTGTCATGTACACGCTCTCTCTCTCTTTCTCTCTCTTTCTCTCTCTCTCTCTGTCGTGTGATGTACACGCTCTCTCTCTCTCTCTCTCTCTCAGTTGTGTGATTTACACGCTCTCGCTCTGTCTCTCTCTTTCTCTCTCTCTCTCTCTCTCTCTCTGTCATGTGATGTACACGCTCTCTCTGTCGTGTGATGTACACACTCTCTCTCTCTCTCTCTCTGTCGTGTGATGTACACGCTCTTTCTCTCTGTCGTTTGATGTACACTCTCTCACTCTCTCTCTCTGTTGTGTGATGTACACGCTCTCTCTCTCTCTCTGTTGTGTGATGTACACGCTTTCTCTCTCTCTCTCTCTCTCTGTTGTGTGATGTACACACTCTCTCTCTCTCTGTCGTGTGATGTGCACGCTCTCTCTCTTTCTCTCTCTGTTGTGTGATGTACACGCAATCTCTCTCTCTCTCTCTGCCGTGTGATGTACATTGTCTCTCTCTCTCTCTCTCTCTCTCGTGTGATGTACACGCTCTCTCTCTCTCTCGTGTGATGTACACGCTCTCTCTCTCTCTGTCGTGTGATGTACACGCTCTCTCTCTCTCTCTCTCTCTCTGTTGTGTGATGTACATGCTCTCTCTCTCTCTCTCTCTGTCGTGTGATGTACACGCTCTCTCTTTCTCTCTCTCTGTCGTGTGATGTACACGCTCTCTCTCTCTGTTGTGTGTGTGATGTCCACGCTCTCTCTCTCTCTCTCTCTCTCGCTGTCGTGTGATGTACATGCTCTCTCTCTCTTTCTCTGTCATGTGATTTACACGCGCACTCTCTCTTTGTCGTGTGATATACACGCTCTCTCTCTCTCTCTCTCCATCTGTCGTGTGATGTACACACTCTCTCTCTCTCTCTCTCTGTTGTGTGATGTACACACTCTCTCTCTCTCTCTCTCCCTCTGCCATGTGATGTACACGCTCTCTCTCCCTCTGCCGTGTGATGTACACACTCTCTCTCTCTATTGTGTGATGTACACGCTCTCTCTCTCTCTCTGTCGTCTGATGTACACACTCTCTCTCTCTCTCTGTTGTGTGATGTACGCTCTCTCTCTCTCTCTGCTGTGATGTACACGCTCTCTCTCTCTCTCTGTTGTGTGCTGTACACACTCTCTCTCTCTGTTTTGTGATGTACACGCTCTCTCTCTCTCTCTCTCTCCGTCGTGTGATGTACACGCTCTCTCTCTCTCTCTCTCTCTCTCTGTTGTGTGATGTACACGCTCTCTCTCTCTCTCTGTCGTGTGATGTACACGCTCTCTCTCTCTCTCTGTGTCGTGTGATGCACACGCTCTCTCCCTCTGCCGTGTGATGCACACACTCTCTCTCTCTGTTGTGTGATGTACACGCTCTTTCTCTCTCTGTTGTGTGATCCAAACAATCTCTCTCTCTCTCTCTCTGTTTTGTGATGTACGCTCTCTCTCTCTCTCTCTCTGTTGTGTGATGTACACGCTCTCTCTCTCTCTCTCTCTCTCTGTTGTGTGATGTACACGCTTTCTCTCTCTCTCTCTCTCTGTTGTGTGATGTACACGCTCTCTCTCTCTGTCGTGTGATGTGCACGCTCTCTCTCTCTCTCTCTCTCTGTTGTGTGATGTACATGCTCTCTCTCTCTCTCTCTCTCTGCCGTGTGATGTACACGCTCTCTCTCTCTCTCTCTCTGTCGTGTGATGTACACGCTCTCTCTCTCTCTCTCTCTGTTGTGTGATGTACATGCTCTCTCTCTCTCTCTCTCTCTCTCTGTCGTGTGATGTACACGCTCTCCCTCTCTCTCTCTCTGTCGTGTGATGTACACGCTCTCTCTCTCTGTTGTGTGTGTGATGTCCACGCGCTCTCTCTCTCTGTTGTGTGATGTACACGCTCTCTCTCTCTCTGTTGTGTGATGTACACACTCTCTCTCTCTCTCTCTGTCGTGTGATGTACTCGCTCTCTCTCTCTTTCTCTGTCGTGTGATTTACACGCTCGCTCTCTCTTTGTCGTGTGATATAGACACTCTCTCTCTGTCGTGTGATGTACACGCTCTCTCTCTCTGTCGTGTGATGTACACACTCTCTCTCTCTCTCTCCCTCTGTCGTGTGATGTACGCACTCTCTCTCTCTCTCTCTCTCTGTTGTGTGATGTACACACTCTCTCTCTCTCTCTCTCCCTCTGTCATGTGATGTACACACTCTCTCTCCCTCTGCCGTGTGATGTACACGCTCTCTCTCTCTCTCTGTCGTGTGATGTACACACTCTCTCTCTCTCTCTCTGTTGTGTGATGTACACGCTCTCTCTCTCTCTCTGCTGTGATGTACACGCTCTCTCTCTCTCTCTGTTGTGTGATGTACACACTCTCTCTCTCTCTGTTGTGTGATGTACACGCTCTCTCTCTCGCTCTCTGTCGTGTGATGTACACGCTCTCTCTCTCTCTGTTTTGTGATGTACACTCTCTCTCTCTCTCTCTCTCTGTTGTGTGGTGTACACGCTCTCTCTCTCGCTCTCTGTTGTGTGATCGACACACTCTCTCTCTCTCTCTCTCTCTGTTTTGTGATGTACACGCTCTCTCTCTCTTTCTCTCTCTTTCTCTCTCTCTCT
>NW_027254674.1:132500-135000 GCF_044704955.1 Pristiophorus japonicus | reverse complement strand
TGTACACGCTCTCTCTCTCTTTCTCTGTCGTGAGATTTACACGCTCGCTCTCTCTTTGTCGTGTGATATACACGCTCTCTCTCTCTGTCGTGTGATGTACACACTCTCTCTCTCTCTCTCCCTCTGTCGTGTGATGTACACACCCTCTCTCTCTCTCTCTGTTGTGTGATGTACACACTCTCTCTCTCTCCCTCTGCCGTGTGATGTACACTCTCTCTCTCTCCCTCTGTCGTGTGATGTACACACTCTCTCTCTCTCTCTCTCTCTGTCGTGTGATGTACACACTCTCTCTCTCTCTCCCTCTGTCGTGTGATGTACACGCTCTCTCTCCCTCTGCCGTGTGATGTACACACTTTCTCTCTCTCTCCCTCTGTCGTGTGATGTACACGCTCTCTCTCTCTCTCTCTCTGTCGTGTGATGTACACACTCTCTCTCTCTCTCTCTGTCGTGTGATGTACACGCACTCTCTCTGTTGTGTGATGTACACGCTCTCTCTCTCTCTCTCTCTGTTGTGTGATGTACACGCTCTCTCTCTCTCTCTCTCTCTGTTGTGTGATTTACACGCTCTCTCTCTCTCGCTCTCTCTGTTGTGTGATGTACACGTTCTCTCTCTCTCTCTCTCTCTCTGTCGTGTGATGTACACGCTCTCTCTCTCCCTCTCACTGTCGTGTGATGTACACGCTCTCTCTCTCTCTCTCTGTCGCGTGATGTACACGCCCTCTCTCTCTCTCTCTCTGTCGTGTGATGTACACGCTCTCTCTCTCTCTGTTGTGTGATGTACACGCTCTCTCTCTCTCTGTTGTGTGATGTACACGCTCTCTCTCTCTTTCTCTCTCTTTCTTTCTCTCTGTCGTGTGATGTACATGCTCTCTCTCTCTCTCTGTCGTGTGATGTACACGCTCTCTCTCTCTCTCTCTGTTGTGTGATGTACACGCTCTCTCTCTCTTTCTCTCTCTCACTCTCTCTCTCTGTCGTGTGATGTACATGCTCTCTCTCTCTGTCGTGTGATGTACACACTCTCTCTCTCTCTCTGTCGTGTGATGTGCACACTCTCTCTCTCTCTCTCTCTCTGTTGTGTGATGTACACGCTCTCTCTCTCTTTCTCTCTCTTTCTCTCTCTCTCTCGCTCTCTGTCGTGTGATGTACACGCTCTCTCTCTCTCTCTGTCGTGTGATGTACATGCTCTCTCTCTCTCTCTCTGTCGTGTGATGTACACTCTCTCTCTCTCTCTCTGCCGTGTGATGTACACGCTCTCTCTCTCTCTCTCTCTCTCTGCCGTGTGATGTACACGCTCTCTCTCTCTCTCTCTCTCTCTGTCGTGTGATGTACACGCTCTCTCTCTCTCTCTCCCTCGTGTGATGTACACGCTCTCTCTCTCTCTCTCTGTCATGTGATGTACACGCTCTCTCTCTCTCTCTCTGTTGTGTGATGTACATGCTCTCTCTCTCTCTCTCTCTGTCGTGTGATGTACACGCTCTCTCTCTCTCTCTGTCGTGTGATGTACACGCTCTCTCTCTCTCTCTCTGTCGTGTAATGTATACTTTCTCTCTCTCTCTCTGTCGTGTGATGTACACGCTCTCTCTCTCTCTCTCTCTGCCGTGTGATGTACACGCTCTCTCTCTCTCTCTCTGTCGTGTGATGTACACGCTCTCTCTCTCTCTCTCTCTCGTGTGATGTAGACGCTCTCTCTCTCTCTCTCTCTGTCGTGTGATGTGCACGCTCCCTCTCTCTCTCTGTTGTGTGATGTACACGCTCTCTCTCTCTCTGTTGTGTGATGTACACGCTCTCTCTCTCTCTGGCTGTCGTGTGATGTACATGCTCTCTCTCTCTTTCTCTGTCGTGTGATTTACACGCTCTCTCTTTGTCGTGTGATATACACGCTCTCTCTCTCTCTGTCGTGTGATGTACACGCTCTCTCTCTCTGTCGTGTGATGTACACACTCTCTCTCTCTCTCTCTCCCTCTGTCGTGTGATGTACACACTCTCTCTCTCTCTCTCTCTGTTGTGTGATGTACACACTCTCTCTCTCTCTCTCTCCCTCTGGCATGTGATGCACACGCTCTCTCTCCCTCTGCCGTGTGATGTACACGCTCTCTCTCTCTCTCTGCTGTGATGTACACGCTCTCTCTCTCTCTCTGTTGTGTGCTGTACACACTCTCTCTCTCTCTGTTGTGTGATGTACACGCTCTCTCTCTCTCTCTGTCGTGTGATGTACTCGCTCTCTCTCTCTTTCTCTGTCGTGTGATTTACACGCTCGCTCTCTCTTTGTCGTGTGATATAGACACTCTCTCTCTGTCGTGTGATGTACACGCTCTCTCTCTCTGTCGTGTGATGTACACACTCTCTCTCTCTCTCTCCCTCTGTCGTGTGATGTACGCACTCTCTCTCTCTCTCTCTCTCTGTTGTGTGATGTACACACTCTCTCTCTCTCTCTCTCCCTCTGTCATGTGATGTACACACTCTCTCTCCCTCTGCCGTGTGATGTACACGCTCTCTCTCT
>NW_027254674.1:102500-127500 GCF_044704955.1 Pristiophorus japonicus | reverse complement strand
GTGTGATGTACACGCTCTCTCTCGCTCTCTCTCTCTCTCGTGTGATGTACACGCTCTCTCTCTCTCTCTCTCTCTCGTGTGATGTACACGCTCTCTCTCTCTCTCTGTCGTGTGATGTACACGCTCTCTCTCTCTCTCTCTCTCTGTTGTGTGATGTACATGCTCTCTCTCTCTCTCTCTCTCTCTCTCTCGTGTGATGTACACTCTCTCTCTCTCTCTCTCTCTGTCGTGTGATGTACACGCTCTCTCTCTCTGTTGTGTGTGTGATGTCCACGCTCTCTCTCTCTCTGTTGTGTGATGTACACGCTCTCTCTCTCTCTATTGTGTGATGTACACACTCTCTCTCTCTCTCTCTCTCTCTCTCTGTCGTGTGATGTACACGCTCTCTCTCTCTTTCTCTGTCGTGAGATTTACACGCTCGCTCTCTCTTTGTCGTGTGATATACACGCTCTCTCTCTCTGTCGTGTGATGTACACACTCTCTCTCTCTCTCTCCCTCTGTCGTGTGATGTACACACCCTCTCTCTCTCTCTCTGTTGTGTGATGTACACACTCTCTCTCTCTCCCTCTGCCGTGTGATGTACACTCTCTCTCTCTCCCTCTGTCGTGTGATGTACACACTCTCTCTCTCTCTCTCTCTCTGTCGTGTGATGTACACACTCTCTCTCTCTCTCCCTCTGTCGTGTGATGTACACGCTCTCTCTCCCTCTGCCGTGTGATGTACACACTTTCTCTCTCTCTCCCTCTGTCGTGTGATGTACACGCTCTCTCTCTCTCTCTCTCTGTCGTGTGATGTACACACTCTCTCTCTCTCTCTCTGTCGTGTGATGTACACGCACTCTCTCTGTTGTGTGATGTACACGCTCTCTCTCTCTCTCTCTCTGTTGTGTGATGTACACGCTCTCTCTCTCTCTCTCTCTCTGTTGTGTGATTTACACGCTCTCTCTCTCTCGCTCTCTCTGTTGTGTGATGTACACGTTCTCTCTCTCTCTCTCTCTCTCTGTCGTGTGATGTACACGCTCTCTCTCTCCCTCTCACTGTCGTGTGATGTACACGCTCTCTCTCTCTCTCTCTGTCGCGTGATGTACACGCCCTCTCTCTCTCTCTCTCTGTCGTGTGATGTACACGCTCTCTCTCTCTCTGTTGTGTGATGTACACGCTCTCTCTCTCTCTGTTGTGTGATGTACACGCTCTCTCTCTCTTTCTCTCTCTTTCTTTCTCTCTGTCGTGTGATGTACATGCTCTCTCTCTCTCTCTGTCGTGTGATGTACACGCTCTCTCTCTCTCTCTCTGTTGTGTGATGTACACGCTCTCTCTCTCTTTCTCTCTCTCACTCTCTCTCTCTGTCGTGTGATGTACATGCTCTCTCTCTCTGTCGTGTGATGTACACACTCTCTCTCTCTCTCTGTCGTGTGATGTGCACACTCTCTCTCTCTCTCTCTCTCTGTTGTGTGATGTACACGCTCTCTCTCTCTTTCTCTCTCTTTCTCTCTCTCTCTCGCTCTCTGTCGTGTGATGTACACGCTCTCTCTCTCTCTCTGTCGTGTGATGTACATGCTCTCTCTCTCTCTCTGTGTCGTGTGATGTACACTCTCTCTCTCTCTCTCTGCCGTGTGATGTACACGCTCTCTCTCTCTCTCTCTCTCTCTGCCGTGTGATGTACACGCTCTCTCTCTCTCTCTCTCTCTCTGTCGTGTGATGTACACGCTCTCTCTCTCTCTCTCCCTCGTGTGATGTACACGCTCTCTCTCTCTCTCTCTGTCATGTGATGTACACGCTCTCTCTCTCTCTCTCTGTTGTGTGATGTACATGCTCTCTCTCTCTCTCTCTCTGTCGTGTGATGTACACGCTCTCTCTCTCTCTCTGTCGTGTGATGTACACGCTCTCTCTCTCTCTCTCTGTCGTGTAATGTATACTTTCTCTCTCTCTCTCTGTCGTGTGATGTACACGCTCTCTCTCTCTCTCTCTCTGCCGTGTGATGTACACGCTCTCTCTCTCTCTCTGTCGTGTGATGTACACGCTCTCTCTCTCTCTCTCTCTCGTGTGATGTAGACGCTCTCTCTCTCTCTCTCTCTGTCGTGTGATGTGCACGCTCTCTCTCTCTCTCTGTTGTGTGATGTACACGCTCTCTCTCTCTCTGTTGTGTGATGTACACGCTCTCTCTCTCTCTGGCTGTCGTGTGATGTACATGCTCTCTCTCTCTTTCTCTGTCGTGTGATTTACACGCTCTCTCTTTGTCGTGTGATATACACGCTCTCTCTCTCTCTGTCGTGTGATGTACACGCTCTCTCTCTCTGTCGTGTGATGTACACACTCTCTCTCTCTCTCTCTCCCTCTGTCGTGTGATGTACACACTCTCTCTCTCTCTCTCTCTGTTGTGTGATGTACACACTCTCTCTCTCTCTCTCTCCCTCTGGCATGTGATGCACACGCTCTCTCTCCCTCTGCCGTGTGATGTACACGCTCTCTCTCTCTCTCTGCTGTGATGTACACGCTCTCTCTCTCTCTCTGTTGTGTGCTGTACACACTCTCTCTCTCTCTGTTGTGTGATGTACACGCTCTCTCTCTCTCTCTGTCGTGTGATGTACACGCTCTCTCTCTCTCTCTCTCTCTGTTGTGTGATGTACACGCTCTCTCTCTCTCTGTCGTGTGATGTACACGCTCTCTCTCTCTCTGTCGTGTGATGTACACGCTCTCTCTCTGTGTCGTGTGATGTACACGCTCTCTCCCTCTGCCGTGTGATGCACACACTCTCTCTCCCTGTTGTGTGATGTACACGCTCTTTCTCTCTCTGTTGTGTGATCTACACAATCTCTCTCTCTCTCTCTGTTGTGTGATGTACACGCTTTCTCTCTCTCTCTCTCTGTTGTGTGATGTACACGCTCTCTCTCTCTGTCGTGTGATGTGCACGCTCTCTCTCTCTCTCTCTCTGTTGTGTGATGTACACGCTCTCTCTCTCTCTCTCTCTCTCTGCCGTGTGATGTACACGCTCTCTCTCGCTCTCTCTCTCTCTCGTGTGATGTACACGCTCTCTCTCTCTCTCTCTCTCTCTCGTGTGATGTACACGCTCTCTCTCTCTCTCTGTCGTGTGATGTACACGCTCTCTCTCTCTCTCTCTCTCTGTTGTGTGATGTACATGCTCTCTCTCTCTCTCTCTCTCTCTCGTGTGATGTACACTCTCTCTCTCTCTCTCTCTGTCGTGTGATGTACACGCTCTCTCTCTCTGTTGTGTGTGTGATGTCCACGCTCTCTCTCTCTCTGTTGTGTGATGTACACGCTCTCTCTCTCTCTGTTGTGTGATGTACACACTCTCTCTCTCTCTCTCTCTCTCTCTCTGTCATGTGATGTACACGCTCTCTCTCTCTTTCTCTGTCGTGAGATTTACACGCTCGCTCTCTCTTTGTCGTGTGATATACACGCTCTCTCTCTCTGTCGTGTGATGTACACACTCTCTCTCTCTCTCTCCCTCTGTCGTGTGATGTACACACCCTCTCTCTCTCTCTCTGTTGTGTGATGTACACACTCTCTCTCTCTCCCTCTGCCGTGTGATGTACACTCTCTCTCTCTCCCTCTGTCGTGTGATGTACACACTCTCTCTCTCTCTCTCTCTCTGTCGTGTGATGTACACACTCTCTCTCTCTCTCCCTCTGTCGTGTGATGTACACGCTCTCTCTCTCTCTGCCGTGTGATGTACACACTTTCTCTCTCTCTCCCTCTGTCGTGTGATGTACACGCTCTCTCTCTCTCTCTCTCTGTCGTGTGATGTACACACTCTCTCTCTCTCTCTCTCTCTGTCGTGTGATGTACACGCACTCTCTCTGTTGTGTGATGTACACGCTCTCTCTCTCTCTCTCTCTGTTGTGTGATGTACACGCTCTCTCTCTCTCTCTCTCTCTGTTGTGTGATTTACACGCTCTCTCTCTCTCGCTCTCTCTGTTGTGTGATGTACACGTTCTCTCTCTCTCTCTCTCTCTCTCTCTCTCTGTCGTGTGATGTACACGCTCTCTCTCTCCCTCTCACTGTCGTGTGATGTACACGCTCTCTCTCTCTCTCTCTGTCGCGTGATGTACACGCTCTCTCTCTCTCTCTCTCTGTCGTGTGATGTACACGCTCTCTCTCTCTCTGTTGTGTGATGTACACGCTCTCTCTCTCTCTGTTGTGTGATGTACACGCTCTCTCTCTCTTTCTCTCTCTTTCTTTCTCTCTGTCGTGTGATGTACATGCTCTCTCTCTCTCTCTGTCGTGTGATGTACACGCTCTCTCTCTCTCTCTCTGTTGTGTGATGTACACGCTCTCTCTCTCTTTCTCTCTCTCACTCTCTCTCTCTGTCGTGTGATGTACATGCTCTCTCTCTCTGTCGTGTGATGTACACACTCTCTCTCTCTCTCTGTCGTGTGATGTGCACACTCTCTCTCTCTCTCTCTCTGTTGTGTGATGTACACGCTCTCTCTCTCTTTCTCTCTCTCTCTCGCTCTCTGTCGTGTGATGTACACGCTCTCTCTCTCTCTCTGTCGTGTGATGTACATGCTCTCTCTCTCTCTCTCTGTCGTGTGATGTACACTCTCTCTCTCTCTCTCTGCCGTGTGATGTACACGCTCTCTCTCTCTCTCTCTCTCTCTGCCGTGTGATGTACACGCTCTCTCTCTCTCTCTCTCTCTCTGTCGTGTGATGTACACGCTCTCTCTCTCTCTCTCCCTCGTGTGATGTACACGCTCTCTCTCTCTCTCTCTGTCATGTGATGTACACGCTCTCTCTCTCTCTCTCTGTTGTGTGATGTACATGCTCTCTCTCTCTCTCTCTCTGTCGTGTGATGTACACGCTCTCTCTCTCTCTCTCTCTGTCGTGTGATGTACACGCTCTCTCTCTCTGTTGTGTGTGTGATGTCCACGCTCTCTCTCTCTCTGTTGTGTGATGTACACGCTTTCTCTCTCTCTGTTGTGTGATGTACACGCTCTCTCTCTCTCTCTCTCTCTCGCTGTCGTGTGATGTACATGCTCTCTCTCTCTTTCTCTGTCGTGTGATTTACACGCTTGCTCTCTCTTTGTCGTGTGATATACACGCTCTCTCTCTCTGTCGTGTGATGTACACGCTCTCTCTCTCTGCCGTGTGATGTCCACACTCTCTCTCTCTCTCTCTCCCTCTGTCGTGTGATGTACACACTCTCTCTCTCCTCTCTCTCTCTGTTGTGTGATGTACACATTCTCTCTCTCTCTCTCTCCCCCTCTGCCATGTGATGTACACGCTCTCTCTCCCTCTGCCGTCTGATGTACACACTCTCTCTCTCTGTTGTGTGATGTACACGCTCTCTCTCTCTCTCTCTCTGTTGTGTGATGTACACGCTCTCTCTCTCTCTCTCTCTCTCTGTTGTGTGATTTACACGCTCTCTCTCTCTCGCTCTCTCTGTTGTGTGATGTACATGCTCTCTCTCTCTGTCGTGTGATGTACATGCTCTCTCTCTCTGTCGTGTGATGTAC
Source organism: Pristiophorus japonicus (assembly GCF_044704955.1). NCBI lineage: Eukaryota > Metazoa > Chordata > Chondrichthyes > Pristiophoridae > Pristiophorus > Pristiophorus japonicus. The sequence goes on along the minus strand of NW_027254674.1, from coordinate 122,027 downwards.
ACACTCTCTCTCTCTCTCTCTGTCGTGTGATGTGCACACTCTCTCTCTCTCTCTCTCTCTCTGTTGTGTGATGTACACGCTCTCTCTCTCTTTCTCTCTCTTTCTCTCTCTCTCTCGCTCTCTGTCGTGTGATGTACACGCTCTCTCTCTCTCTCTGTCGTGTGATGTACATGCTCTCTCTCTCTCTCTCTGTCGTGTGATGTACACTCTCTCTCTCTCTCTCTGTCGTGTGATGTACACGCTCTCTCTCTCTCTCTCTGCCGTGTGATGTACACGCTCTCTCTCTCTCTCTCTCTCTCTGTCGTGTGATGTACACGCTCTCTCTCTCTCTCTCCCTCGTGTGATGTACACGCTCTCTCTCTCTCTCTCTGTCATGTGATGTACACGCTCTCTCTCTCTCTGTTGTGTGATGTACATGCTCTCTCTCTCTCTCTCTCTGTCGTGTGATGTACACGCTCTCTCTCTCTCTCTCTCTGTCGTGTGATGTACACGCTCTCTCTCTCTGTTGTGTGTGTGATGTCCACGCTCTCTCTCTCTCTGTTGTGTGATGTACACGCTTTCTCTCTCTCTGTTGTGTGATGTACACGCTCTCTCTCTCTCTCTCTCTCGCTGTCGTGTGATGTACATGCTCTCTCTCTCTTTCTCTGTCGTGTGATTTACACGCTTGCTCTCTCTTTGTCGTGTGATATACACGCTCTCTCTCTCTGTCGTGTGATGTACACGCTCTCTCTCTCTGCCGTGTGATGTCCACACTCTCTCTCTCATCTCTCTCTCTGTTGTGTGATGTACACATTCTCTCTCTCTCTCTCACCCCCCTCTGCCATGTGATGTACACGCTCTCTCTCCCTCTGCCGTCTGATGTACACACTCTCTCTCTCTGTTGTTTGATGTACACGCTCTCTCTCTCTCTCTCTCTGTTGTGTGATGTACACGCTCTCTCTCTCTCTCTCTCTCTCTGTTGTGTGATTTACACGCTCTCTCTCTCTCGCTCTCTCTGTTGTGTGATGTACACGTTCTCTCTCTCTCTCTCTCTCTCTCTCTCTGTCGTGTGATGTACACGCTCTCTCTCTCCCTCTCACTGTCGTGTGATGTACACGCTCTCTCTCTCTCTCTCTGTCGCGTGATGTACACGCTCTCTCTCTCTCTCTCTCTGTCGTGTGATGTACACGCTCTCTCTCTCTCTGTTGTGTGATGTACACGCTCTCTCTCTCTCTGTTGTGTGATGTACACGCTCTCTCTCTCTTTCTCTCTCTTTCTTTCTCTCTGTCGTGTGATGTACATGCTCTCTCTCTCTCTCTGTCGTGTGATGTACACGCTCTCTCTCTCTCTCTCTGTTGTGTGATGTACACGCTCTCTCTCTCTTTCTCTCTCTTTCTCTCTCTCACTCTCTCTCTCTGTCGTGTGATGTACATGCTCTCTCTCTCTGTCGTGTGATGTACACACTCTCTCTCTCTCTCTCTGTCGTGTGATGTGCACACTCTCTCTCTCTCTCTCTCTCTCTGTTGTGTGATGTACACGCTCTCTCTCTCTTTCTCTCTCTTTCTCTCTCTCTCTCGCTCTCTGTCGTGTGATGTAAACGCTCTCTCTCTCTCTCTGTCGTGTGATGTACATGCTCTCTCTCTCTCTCTCTGTCGTGTGATGTACACTCTCTCTCTCTCTCTGTCGTGTGATGTACACGCTCTCTCTCTCTCTCTCTCTCTGCCGTGTGATGTACACGCTCTCTCTCTCTCTCTCTCTCTCTCTGTCGTGTGATGTACACGCTCTCTCTCTCTCTCTCTCCCTCGTGTGATGTACACACTCTCTCTCTCTCTCTGTCATGTGATGTACACGCTCTCTCTCTCTCTCTCTGTTGTGTGATGTACATGCTCTCTCTCTCTCTCTCTCTGTCGTGTGATGTACACGCTCTCTCTCTCTCTCTCTCTGTCGTGTGATGTACACGCTCTCTCTCTCTGATGTGTGTGTGATGTCCACGCTCTCTCTCTCTCTGTTGTGTGATGTACACGCTTTCTCTCTCTCTGTTGTGTGATGTACACGCTCTCTCTCTCTCTCTCTCTCTCTCGCTGTCGTGTGATGTACATGCTCTCTCTCTCTTTCTCTGTCGTGTGATTTACACGCTTGCTCTCTCTTTGTCGTGTGATATACACGCTCTCTCTCTCTGTCGTGTGATGTACACGCTCTCTCTCTCTGCCGTGTGATGTCCACACTCTCTCTCTCTCTCTCTCCCTCTGTCGTGTGATGTACACACTCTCTCTCTCCTCTCTCTCTCTGTTGTGTGATGTACACATTCTCTCTCTCTCTCTCTCCCCCTCTGCCATGTGATGTACACGCTCTCTCTCCCTCTGCCGTCTGATGTACACACTCTCTCTCTCTGTTGTGTGATGTACACGCTCTCTCTCTCTCTCTGTTGTGTGCTGTACACACTCTCTCTCTCTCTGTTGTGTGATGTACACGCTCTCTCTCTCTCTCTGTCGTGTGATGTACACGCTCTCTCTCTCTCTCTCTCTCTCTGTTGTGTGATGTACACGCTCTCTCTCTCTCTGTCGTGTGATGTACACGCTCTCTCTCTCTCTCTGTCGTGTGATGTACACGCTCTCTCTCTGTGTCGTGTGATGTACACGCTCTCTCCCTCTGCCGTGTGATGCACACACCCTCTCTCCCTGTTGTGTGATGTACAGGCTCTTTCTCTCTCTGTTGTGTGATCTATACAATCTCTCTCTCTCTCTCTCTGTTTTGTGATGTACACGTTCTCCCTCTCTCTCTCTCTCTCTCTGTCGTGTGATGTACACGCTCTCTCTCTCCCTCTCTCTCTGTTGTGTGATGTACACGCTCTCTCTCTCTCTGTCGTGTGATGTGCACGCTCTCTCTCTTTCTCTCTCTGTTGTGTGATGTACACGCAATCTCTCTCTCTCTCTCTGCCGTGTGATGTACACGCTCTCTCTCTCTCTCTCTCTCTCTCGTGTGATGTACACGCTCTCTCTCTCTCTTGTGTGATGTACACGCTCTCTCTCTCTCTCTCTGTCGTGTGATGTACACGCTCTCTCTCTCTCTCTCTCTCTGTTGTGTGATGTACATGCTCTCTCTCTCTCTCTCTCTCTCTGTCGTGTGATGTACACGCTCTCTCTCTCTCTCTCTGTCGTGTGATGCACACGCTCTCTCTCTCTGTTGTGTGTGTGATGTCCACGCTCTCTCTCTCTCTGTTGTGTGATGTACACGCTTTCTCTCTCTCTCTCTATTGTGTGATGTACAAGCTCTCTCTCTCTCTGTCGTGTGATGTGCACGCTCTCTCTCTCTCTCTCTGTTGTGTGATGTACACGCTTTCTCTCTCTCTCTCTCTCTGTTGTGTGATGTACAAGCTCTCTCTCTCTCTGTCGTGTGACGTACACGCAATCTCTCTCTCTCTCTCTGCCGTGTGATGTACACGCTCTCTCTCTCTCTCTCTCTCTCGTGTGATGTACACGCTCTCTCTCTCTCTCTCTCTCTCGTGTGATGTACACGCTCTCTCTCTCTCTCTCTCTCTCTGTCGTGTGATGTACACGCTCTCTCTCTCTCTCTCTCTGTTGTGTGATGTACATGCTCTCTCTCTCTCTCTCTCTCACTGTCGTGTGATGTACACGCTCTCTCTCTCTCTCTCTCTGTCGTGTGATGTACACGCTCTCTCTCTCTTTTGTGTGTGTGATGTCCACGCTTTCTCTCTCTCTGTTGTGTGATGTACACGCTCTCTCTCTCTGTTGTGTGATGTACACACACTCTCTCTCTCTCTCTCTCTCTGTCGTGTGATGTACATGCTCTCTCTCTCTTTCTCTGTCGTGTGAGTTACACGCTCGCTGTCTCTTTGTCGTGTGATATACACGCTCTCTCTCTCTGTCGTGTGATGTACACACTCTCTCTCTCTCTCCCTCTGTCGTGTGATGTACGCACTCTCTCTCTCTCTCTCTGTTGTGTGATGTACACACTCTCTCTCTCTCTCTCTCTCCCTCTGTCATGTGATGTACACACTCTCTCTCCCTCTGCCATTTGATGTACACACTCTCTCTCTGTTGTGTGATGTACACACTCTCTCTCCCTCATACGTGTGATGTACACACTCTCTCTCTCTCCCTCTGTAGTGTGATGCACACACTCTCTCTCTCTCTCTCTCTCTCTGTCGTGTGATGTACACACTCTCTCTCTCTCTCTCTCTGTTGTGTGATGTACACGCTCTCTCTCTCTCTCTGCTGTGATGTACACGCACTCTCTCTCTCTCTGTTGTGTGATGTGCACACTCTCTCTCTCATTGTTGTGTGATGTACACGCTCTCTCTCTCTCTCTCTCTCTCTCTGTTGTGTGATGTACACGCTCTCTCTCTCTCTGTCGTGTGATGTACACGCTCTCTCTCTCTCTGTCGTCTGATGTACATGCTCTCCCTCTCTCTCTCTGTGTCGTGTGATGTACATGCTCTCTCTCCCTCTGCCGTGTGATGTACACACTCTCTCTCTCTCTCCCTCTGTAGTGTGATGCACACACTCTCTCTCTCTCTCTCTCTCTCTCTCTCTCTCTCTCTCTGTCGTATGATGTACACACTCTCTCTCTCTCTCCCTCTGTCGTGTGATGTACACGCTCTCTATCCCTCTGCCCTGTGATGTACACACTCTCAATCTCTCTCTGTTGTGTGATGTACACGCTCTCTCTCTGTTGTGTAATGTACACGCTCTCTCTCTGCTGTGTGATGTACATGCTCTCTCTCTGTGTTGTGTGATCTACACGCTCTCTCTCTCTCTCTCTCTCTGTTGTGTGATGTACACGCTCTCTCTCTCTCTCTGTTGTGTGATGTACACGCTCTCTCTCTCTCGCTCTCTCTGTTGTGTGATGTACACGTTCTCTCTCTCTCTCTCTCTCTCTCTCTCTCTCTGTCATGTGATGTACACGCTCTCTCTCTCCCTCTCTCTGTCGTATGATGGACACGCTCTCTCTCTCTCTGTCGTGTGATGTACACGCTCTCTCTCTCTCTCTGTCGTGTGATGTACACGCTCTCTCTCTCTCTCTCTCTCTGTTGTGTGATGTACACGCTCTCTCTCTCTTTCTCTCTCTTTCTCTCTCTCTCTCTCTCTCTCTCTCTCTGTCGTGTGATGTACATGCTCTCTCTCCCTCTGCCGTGTGATGTACACACTCTCTCTCTCTCTCCCTCTGTCGTGTGATGTACACACTCACTCTCTCTCTCTCTCTGTCGTGTGATGTACACACTCTCTCTCTCTCTCTCTCTGTCGTGTGATGTACACACTCTCTCTCTCTCTCCCTCTGTCGTGTGATGTACACGCTCTCTCTCCCTCTGCCGTGTGATGTACACACTCTCTCTCTCTCTCTCTCCCTCTGTCGTCTGATGTACACACTCTCTCTCTCTCTCTCTCTGTTGTGTGATGTACACGCTCTCTCTCTTTCTCTCTCTCTCTCTGTTGTGTGATTTACACGCTCTCTCTCTCGCTCTATCTGTTGTGTGATGTACACGTTCTCCCTCTCTCTCTCTCTCTCTCTGCCGTGTGATGTACACGCTCTTTCTCTCTGTCGTGTGATGTACACTCTCTCACTCTCTCTCTCTGTTGTGTGATGTACACACTCTCTCTCTCTCTCTCTGTTGTGTGATGTACACGCTCTCTCTCTCTCTGTCGTGTGATGTGCACGCTCTCTCTCTCTCTCTCTCTGTTGTGTGATTTACACGCTCTCTCTCTCTCTCTCTCTGCCGTGTGATGTACTCTCTCTCTCTCTCGTGTGAGGTACACGCTCTCTCTCTCTCTCTCTCTCTCGTGTGATGTACACACTATCTCTCTCTCTCTCTCTGTCGTGTGATGTACACGCTCTCTCTCTCTCTCTCTCTCTGTTGTGTGATGTACATGCTCTCTCTCTCTCTCTCTCTCTCTCTCTCTCTCTCTCTCTCTGTCGTGTGATGTACACGCTCTCTCTCTCTCTCTCTCTCTGTCGTGTGACGTACACGCTCTCTCTCTCTGTTGTGTGTGTGATGTCCACGCTCTCTCTCTCTCTGTTTTGTGATGTACACGCTCTCTCTCTCTCTGTTGTGTGATGTACACACTCTCTCTCTCTCTCTCTCTCTCTCTGTCGTGTGATGTACACGCTCTCTCTCTCTTTCTCTGTCGTGTGATTTACACGCTCGCTCTCTCTTTGTCGTGTGATATACACGCTCTCTCTCTCTGTCGTGTGATGTACACGCTCTCTCTCTCTGTCGTGTGATGTACACACTCTCTCTCTCTCTCTCTCCCTCTGTCGTGTGATGTACACACTCTCTCTCTCTCTCTCTGTTGTGTGATGTACACACTCTCTCTCTCTCTTTCCCTCTGTCATGTGATGTACACACTCTCTCTCCCTCAGCCGTGTGATGTACACACTCTCTCTCTGTTGTGTGATGTACACGCTCTCTCTCTCTCTCTGTCGTGTGATGTACACACTCTCTCTCTCTCTCTCTGTTGTGTGATGTACACGCTCTCTCTCTCTCTGCTGTAATGTACACACTCTCTCTCTCTCTCTGTTGTGTGATGTACACACTCTCTCTCTCTCTGTTGTGTGATGTACACGCTCTCTCTCTCGCTCTCTGTCGTGTGATGTACACGCTCTCTCTCTCTCTCTCTGTTGTGTGATGTACACGCTCTCTCTCTCTCTCTGTCGTGTGATGTACACGCTCTCTCTCTCTCTCTGTCGTGTGATGTACACGCTCTCTCTCTCTCTCTCTGTCGTGTGATGTACACGCTCTCTCTCCCTCTGCCGTGTGATGTACACACTCTCTCTCTCTCTCCCTCTGTAGTGTGATGTACACACTCTCTCTCTCTCTCTCTCTCTGTCGTGTGATGTACACACTCTCTCTCTCTCTCCCTCTGTCGTGTGATGTACCCGCTCTCTATCCCTCTGCCGTGTGATGTACACACTCTCTCTCTCTCTGTTGTGTGATGTACACGCTCTCTCTCTGTTGTGTGATGTACACGCTCTCTCTCTGTTGTGTGATGTACATGCTCTCTCTCTCTCTCTGTGTTGTGTGATCTACATGCTCTCTCTCTCTCTCTCTCTCTGTTGTGTGATGTACACGCTCTCTCTCTCTCTCTCTCTCTCTCTCTCTCTCTCTCTCTCTCTCTCTCTCTCTGTCATGTGATGTACACGCTCTCTCTCTCCCTCTCTCTGTCGTATGATAAACACGCTCTCTCTCTCTCTCTCTGTCGTGTGATGTACACGCTCTCTCTCTCTCTCTCTGTCGTGTGATGTACACGCTCTCTCTCTCTCTCTCTCTGTTGTGTGATGTACACGCTCTCTCTCTCTTTCTCTCTCTTTCTCTCTCTCTCTCTCTGTCGTGTGATGTACATGCTCTCTCTCCCTCTGCCGTGTGATGTACACACTCTCTCTCTCTCTCCCTCCGTCGTGTGATGTACACACTCTCTCTCTCTCTCTCTCTCCCTCTGTCGTGTGATGTACACACTCTCTCTCTCTCTCTCTCTCTGTCGTCTGATGTACACACTCTCTCTCTCTCTCTCTCTCTCTCTCTGTCGTGTGATGTACACGCTCTCTCTGTCGTGTGATGTACACACTCTCTCTCTCTCTCTCTCTGTCGTGTGATGTACACGCTCTTTCTCTCTGTCGTGTGATGTACACACTCTCTCTCTCTCTCCCTCTGTCGTGTGATGTACACGCTCTCTCTCCCTCTGCCATATGATGTACACACTCTCTCTCTCTCTCTCTCTCCCTCTGTCGTGTGATGTACACACTCTCTCTCTCTCTCTCTCTCTCTCTGTCGTCTGATGTACACACTCTCTCTCTCTCTCTCTCTGTTGTGTGATGTACACGCCCTCTCTCTGTTGTGTGGTGTACATGCTCTCGCTCTCTCTCTCTCTCTCTCTCTCTGTTGTGTGATGTACACGTTCTCTCTCTCTCTCTGTTGTGTGATTTACACGCTCTCTCTCTCTCGCTCGCTCTGTTGTGTGATGTACACGTTCTCCCTCGCTCTCTCTCTCTCTCTGTCGTGTGATGTACACGCTCTCTCTCTCCCTCTCACTGTCGTGTGATGTACACGCTCTCTCTCTCTCTCTCTCTCTCTCTCTGTTGTGTCATGTACATGCTCTCTCTCTCTTTCTCTCTCTTTCCCTCTCTCTCTCTCTCTCTCTCTCTGTCGTGTGATGTACACGCTCTCTCTCTCTCTCTCTCTCAGTTGTGTGATTTACACGCTCTCTCTCTGTCTCTCTCTCTCTCTCTCTCTCTCTCTGTCGTGTGATGTACACGCTCTCTCTGTCGTGTGATGTACACACTCTCTCTCTCTCTCTCTCTGTCGTGTGATGTACACGCTCTTTCTCTCTGTCGTGTGATGTACACTCTCTCACTCTCTCTCTCTGTTGTGTGATGTACACGCTCTCTCTCTCTCTCTCTGTTGTGTGATGTACACGCTTTCTCTCTCTCTCTCTCTCTCTGTTGTGTGATGTACACGCTCTCTCTCTCTCTGTCGTGTGATGTGCACGCTCTCTCTCTTTCTCTCTCTGTTGTGTGATGTACACGCAATCTCTCTCTCTCTCTCTGCCGTGTGATGTACACGCTCTCTCTCTCTCTCTCTCTCTCTCTCGTGTGACGTACACGCTCTCTCTCTCTGTTGTGTGTGTGATGTCCACGCTCTCTCTCTCTCTGTTGTGTGATGTACATGCTCTCTCTCTCTCTCTCTCTCTCTCTCTCTCTCTCTCTCTCTCTCTCTCTCTCTCTGTCGTGTGATGTACACGCTCTCTCTCTCTCTCTCTCTGTCGTGTGACGTACACGCTCTCTCTCTCTGTTGTGTGTGTGATGTCCACGCTCTCTCTCTCTCTGTTGTGTGATGTACACGCTCTCTCTCTCTCTGTTGTGTGATGTACACACTCTCTCTCTCTCTCTCTCTCTCTCTGTCGTGTGATGTACACGCTCTCTCTCTCTTTCTCTGTCGTGTGATTTACACGCTCGCTCTCTCTTTGTCGTGTGATATACACGCTCTCTCTCTCTGTCGTGTGATGTACACGCTCTCTCTCTCTGTCGTGTGATATACACACTCTCTCTCTCTCTCTCCCTCTGTCGTGTGATGTACACACTCTCTCTCTCTCTGTTGTGTGATGTACACGCTCTCTCTCTCTCTCTGTTGTGTGATGTACATGCTCTCTCTCTCTCTCTGTCGTGTGACGTACACGCTCTCTCTCTCTGTTGTGTGTGTGATGTCCACGCTCTCTCTCTCTCTCTGTTGTGTGATGTACACGCTCTCTCTCTCTCTGTTGTGTGATGTACACACACTCTCTCTCTCTCTCTCTCTCTCTGTCGTGTGATGTACACGCTCTCTCTCTCTTTCTCTGTCGTGTGATTTACACGCTCGCTCTCTCTTTGTCGTGTGATATACACGCTCTCTCTCTCTGTCGTGTGATGTACACGCTCTCTCTCTCTGTCGTGTGATGTACACACTCTCTCTCTCTCTCTCCCTCTGTCGTGTGATGTACACGCTCTCTCTCTCTCTGTTGTGTGATGTACACGCTCTCTCTCTCTCTCTCTGTTGTGTGATGTACACGCTCTCTCTCTCTCTCTCTCTCTGTCGTGTGACGTACACGCTCTCTCTCTCTGTTGTGTGTGTGATGTCCACGCTCTCTCTCTCTCTGTTGTGTGATGTACACGCTCTCTCTCTCTCTGTTGTGTGATGTACACACTCTCTCTCTCTCTCTCTCTCTCTCTGTCGTGTGATGTACACGCTCTCTCTCTCTTTCTCTGTCGTGTGATTTACACGCTCGCTCTCTCTTTGTCGTGTGATATACACGCTCTCTCTCTCTGTCGTGTGATGTACAAACTCTCTCTCTCTGTCGTGTGATGTACACACTCTCTCTCTCTCTCTCCCTCTGTCGTGTGATGTACACACTCTCTCTCTCTCTCTCTCTGTTGTGTGATGTACACACTCTCTCTCTCTCTCTTTCCCTCTGTCATGTGATGTACACACTCTCTCTCTCTCTCCCTCTGTCGTGTGATGTACACGCTCTCTCTCTCTGTCGTGTGATGTACACACTCTCTCTCTCTCTCTCTCTGTCGTGTGATGTACAAACTCTCTCTCTCTCTCTCCCTCTGTCGTGTGATGTACACACACTCTCTCTCTCTCTCTGTTGTGTGATGTACACGCTCTCTCTCTCTCTGCTGTGATGTACACGCTCTCTCTCTCTCTCTGTTGTGTGATGTACACACTCTCTCTCTCTCTGTTGTGTGATGTACACGCTCTCTCTCTCGCTCTCTGTCATGTGATGTACACGCTCTCTCTCTCTCTCTCTGTTGTGTGATGTACACGCTCTCTCTCTCTCTCTGTCGTGTGATGTACACGCTCTCTCTCCCTCTGCCGTGTGATGTACACACTCTCTCTCTCTCTCCCTCTGTAGTGTGATGTACACACTCTCTCTCTCTCTCTCTCTCTCTCTGTCGTGTGATGTACACACTCTCTCTCTCTCTCTCTCTGTTGTGTGATGTACACACTCTCTCTCTCTCTCTTTCCCTCTGTCATGTGATGTACACACTCTCTCTCTCTCTCCCTCTGTCGTGTGATGTACACGCTCTCTCTCTCTGTCGTGTGATGTACACACTCTCTCTCTCTCTCTCTCTGTCGTCTGATGTACACACTCTCTCTCTCTCTCTCCCTCTGTCGTGTGATGTACACACTCTCTCTCTCTCTCTGTTGTGTGATGTACACGCTCTCTCTCTCTCTGCTGTGATGTACACGCTCTCTCTCTCTCTGTTGTGTGATGTACACACTCTCTCTCTCTCTCTGTTGTGTGATGTACACGCTCTCTCTCTCGCTCTGTCGTGTGATATACACGCTCTCTCTCTCTCTCTGTCGTGTGATGTACACGCTCTCCCTCTCTCTCTCTGTGTCGTGTGATGTACACGCTCTCTCTCCCTCTGCCGTGTGATGTACACACTCTCTCTCTCTCTCCCTCTGCAGTGTGATGTACACACTCTCTCTCTCTCTCTCTCTGTCGTGTGATGTACACACTCTCTCTCTCTCTCCCTCTGTCGTGTGATGTACACGCTCTCTATCCCTCTGCCGTGTGATGTACACACTCTCTCTCTCTCTGTTGTGTGATGTACACGCTCTCTCTCTGTTGTGTGATGTACATGCTCTCTCTCTCTCTCTGTGTTGTGTGATCTACACGCTCTCTCTCTCTCTCTCACTGTTGTGTGATGTACACGCTCTCTCTCTCTCTCTCTCTGTTGTGTGATGTACACGCTCTCTCTCTCTCGCTCTCTCTGTTGTGTGATGTACACGTTCTCTCTCTATCTCTCTCTCTCTCTCTCTCTCTGTCATGTGATGTACACGCTCTCTCTCTCCCTCTCTCTGTCGTATGATGGACACGCTCTCTCTCTCTCTCTCTGTCGTGTGATGTACACGCTCTCTCTCTCTCTCTCTCTGTCGTGTGATGTACACACTCTCTCTCTCTCTCTCTCTGTTGTGTGATGTACACGCTCTCTCTCTCTTTCTCTCTCTTTCTCTCTCTCTCTCTGTCGTGTGATGTACATGCTCTCTCTCCCTCTGCCGTGTGATGTACACACTCTCTCTCTCTCTCCCTCTGTCGTGTGATGTACACACTCTCTCTCTCTCTCTCTCTCTGTCGTGTGATGTACACACTCTCTCTCTCTCTCCCTCTGTCGTGTGATGTACACGCTCTCTCTCCCTCTGCCATATGATGTACACACTCTCTCTCTCTCTCTCTCCCTCTGTCGTGTGATGTACACACTCTCTCTCTCTCTCTCTCTCTCTGTCGTCTGATGTACACACTCTCTCTCTCTCTCTGTTGTGTGATGTACACGCCCTCTCTCTGTTGTGTGGTGTACATGCTCTCTCTCTCTCTGTTGTGTGATGTACACGCTCTCTCTCTCTCTCTGTTGTGTGATTTACACGCTCTCTCTCTCTCTCTCTCTCTGTTGTGTGATGTACACGCTCTCTCTCTCTCTCTCTCTCTGTCGTGTGATGTACACGCTCTCTCTCTCTCTCTCTCTCTGTTGTGTGATGTACATGCTCTCTCTCTCTCTCTCTCTCTCTCTGTCGTGTGATGTACACGCTCTCTCTCTCTCTCTCTCTGTCGTGTGATGTACACGCTCTCTCTCTCTCTCTCTCTGTCGTGTGATGTCCACGCTCTCTCTCTCTCTGTCGTGTGATGTACATGCTCTCTCTCTCTTTCTCTGTCGTGTGATTTACACGCTCGCTCTCTCTTTGCCGTGTGATATACACGCTCTCTCTCTCTGTCGTGTGATGTACACACTCTCTCTCTCTCTCTCCCTCTGTCGTGTGATGTACGCACTCTCTCTCTCTCTCTCTCTGTTGTGTGATGTACACACTCTCTCTCTCTCTCTCTCTCCCTCTGTCATGTGATGTACACACTCTCTCTCCCTCTGCCATGTGATGTACACACTCTCTCTCTGTTGTGTGATGTACACGCTATCTCTCTCTCTCTGTCGTGTGATGTACACACTCTCTCTCTCTCTCTCTCTGTTGTGTGATGTACACGCTCTCTCTCTCTCTGCTGTGATGTACACGCTCTCTCTCTCTCTCTCTTTCTCTCTCTGTTGTGTGATCTATACAATCTCTCTCTCTCTCTCTGTTTTGTGATGTACACTCTCTCTCTCTCTCTCTGTTGTGTGATGTACACACTCTCTCTCTCTCTCTCTGTTGTGTGATGTACACGCTCTCTCTCTCTCTGTCGTGTGATGTGCACGCTCTCTCTCTCTCTCTCTCTGTTGTGTGATGTACACGCTCTCTCTCTCTCTCTCTCTGCCGTGTGATGTACTCTCTCTCTCTCTCGTGTGATGCACACGCTCTCTCTCTCTCTCTCTCTCTCGTGTGATGTACACGCTATCTCTCTCTCTCTCTCTGTCGTGTGATGTACACGCTCTCTCTCTCTCTCTCTCTCTCTGTTGTGTGATGTACATGCTCTCTCTCTCTCTCTCTCTCTCTCTCTGTCGTGTGATGTACACGCTCTCTCTCTCTCTCTCTCTGTCGTGTGATGTACACGCTCTCTCTCTCTCTCTCTCTGTCGTGTGACGTACACGCTCTCTCTCTCTGTTGTGTGTGTGATGTCCACGCTCTCTCTCTCTCTGTTGTGTGATGTACACGCTCTCTCTCTCTCTGTTGTGTAATGTACACACTCTCTCTCTCTCTCTCTCTCTCTCTCTCTCTGTCGTGTGATGTACACGCTCTCTCTCTTTCTCTGTCGTGTGATTTACACGCTCGCTCTCTCTTTGTCGTGTGATATACACGCTCTCTCTCTCTGTCGTGTGATGTACACGCTCTCTCTCTCTGTCGTGTGATGTACACACTCTCTCTCTCTCTCTCCCTCTGTCGTGTGATGTACACACTCTCTCTCTCTCTGTTGTGTGATGTACACGCTCTCTCTCTCTCTCTGTTGTGTGATGTACACGCTCTCTCTCTCTCTCTGTCGTGTGATGTACACGCTCTCTCTCTCTCTCTCTGTCGTGTGACGTACACGCTCTCTCTCTCTGTTGTGTGTGTGATGTCCACGCTCTCTCTCTCTCTGTTGTGTGATGTACACGCTCTCTCTCTCTGTTGTGTGATGTACACGCTCTCTCTCTCTCTGTTGTGTGATGTACACACTCTCTCTCTCTCTCTCTCTCTCTCTCTGTCGTGTGATGTACACGCTCTCTCTCTCTTTCTCTGTCGTGTGATTTATACGCTCGCTCTCTCTTTGTCGTGTGATATACACGCTCTCTCTCTCTGTCGTGTGATGTACACGCTCTCTCTCTCTGTCGTGTGATGTACACACTCTCTCTCTCTCTCTCCCTCTGTCGTGTGATGTACACTCTCTCTCTCTCTCTCTCTCTGTTGTGTGATGTACACACTCTCTCTCTCTCTCTTTCCCTCTGTCATGTGATGTACACACTCTCTCTCTCCCTCTGTCGTGTGATGTACACGCTCTCTCTCTCTGTCGTGTGATGTACACACTCTCTCTCTCTCTCTCTCTGTCGTGTGATGTACACACTCTCTCTCTCTCTCTCCCTCTGTCGTGTGATGTACACACTCTCTCTCTCTCTCTCTGTTGTGTGATGTACACGCTCTCTCTCTCTCTGCTGTGATGTACACGCTCTCTCTCTCTCTCTGTTGTGTGATGTACACACTCTCTCTCTCTCTGTTGTGTGATGTACACGCTCTCTCTCTCGCTCTCTGTCATGTGATGTACACGCTCTCTCTCTCTCTGTTGTGTGATGTACACGCTCTCTCTCTCTCTCTGTCGTGTGATGTACACGCTCTCTCTCCCTCTGCCGTGTGATGTACACACTCTCTCTCTCTCTCCCTCTGTAGTGTGATGTACACTCTCTCTCTCTCTCTCTCTCTCTGTCGTGTGATGTACACACTCTCTCTCTCTCTCCCTCTGTCGTGTGATGTACACGCTCTCTATCCCTCTGCCATGTGATGTACACACTCTCTCTCTCTCTGTTGTGTGATGTACACGCTCTCTCTCTGTTGTGTGATGTACATGCTCTCTCTCTCTCTCTGTGTTGTGTGATCTACACGCTCTCTCTCTCTCTCTCACTCTGTTGTGTGAAGTACACGCTCTCTCTCTCTCTCTCTCTGTTGTGTGATGTACACGCTCTCTCTCTCTCGCTCTCTCTGTTGTGTGATGTACACGTTCTCTCTCTCTCTCTCTCTCTCTCTCTCTCTCTGTCATGTGATCTACACGCTCTCTCTCTCCCTCTCTGTCGTATGATGGACACGCTCTCTCTCTCTCTCTCTCTGTCGTGTGATGTACACGCTCTCTCTCTCTCTCTCTCTGTCGTGTGATGTACACGCTCTCTCTCTCTCTCTCTCTCTCTGTTGTGTGATGTACACGCTCTCTCTCTCTTTCTCTCTCTTTCTCTCTCTCTCTCTGTCGTGTGATGTACATGCTCTCTCTCCCTCTGCCGTGTGATGTACACACTCTCTCTCTCTCTCCCTCTGTCGTGTGATGTACACACTCTCTCTCTCTCTCTCTCTCTCTGTCGTGTGATGTACACACTCTCTCTCTCTCTCCCTCTGTCGTGTGATGTACACGCTCTCTCTCCCTCTGCCATATGATGTACACACTCTCTCTCTCTCTCTCTCCCTCTGTCGTGTGATGTACACACTCTCTCTCTCTCTCTCTCTCTCTCTCTCTGTCGTCTGATGTACACACTCTCTCTCTCTCTCTCTCTGTCGTGTGATGTACACACTCTCTCTCTCTCTCTCTCTCTCTGTCGTGTGATGTACACACTCTCTCTCTCTCTCTCTCTCTCTGTTGTTTGATGTACACGCTCTCTCTCTCTCTGCTGTGATGTACACGCTCTCTCTCTCTGTTGTGTGATGTACACACTCTCTCTCTCTCTGTTGTGTGATGTACACGCTCTCTCTCTCTCTCTCTCTCTCTCTCTGTTGTGTGATGTACACGCTCTCTCTCTCTCTCTGTCGTGTGATGTACATGCTCTCTCTCCCTCTGCCGTGTGATGTACACACTCTCTCTCTCTCTCCCTCTGTAGTGTGATGCACACACTCTCTCTCTCTCTCTCTCTCTCTCTCTCTGTCGTGTGATGTACACACTCTCTCTCTCTCTCCCTCTGTCGTGTGATGTACACGCTCTCTATCCCTCTGCCCTGTGATGTACACACTCTCTCTCTCTCTCTGTTGTGTGATGTACACGCTCTCTCTCTGTTGTGTGATGTACACGCTCTCTCTCTGTTGTGTGATGTACATGCTCTCTCTCTCTCTCTGTGTTGTGTGATCTACACGCTCTCTCTCTCTCTCTCTCTCTCTGTCGTGTGATGTACACGCTCTCTCTCTCTCTGTGTTGTGTGATGTACACGCTCTCTCTCTCTCGCTCTCTCTGTTGTGTGATGTACATTTTCTCTCTCTCTCTCTCTCTCTCTCTCTCTGTCATGTGATGTACACGCTCTCTCTCTCCCTCTCTCTGTCGTATGATGGACACGCTCTCTCTCTCTCTCTCTGTCGTCTAATGTACACGCTCTCTCTCTCTGTCGTGTGATGTACACGCTCTCTCTCTCTCTCTCTCTCTCTGTTGTGTGATGTACACGCTCTCTCTCTTTCTCTCTCTTTCTCTCTCTCTCTCTCTCTCTCTCTGTCGTGTGATGTACACGCTCTCTCTCTCTCTCTCTCTCTCTCTGTTGTGTGATGTACACGCTCTCTCTCTTTCTCTCTCTTTCTCTCTCTCTCTCTCTCTCTCTGTCGTGTGATGTACATGCTCTCTCTCCCTCTGCCGTGTGATGTACACACTCTCTCTCTCTCTCCCTCTGTCGTGTGATGTACACACTCTCTCTCTCTCTCTGTCGTGTGATGTACACACTCTCTCTCTCTCTCTCTCTGTCGTGTGATGTACACGCTCTCTCTCCCTCTGCCGTGTGATGTACACACTCTCTCTCTCTCTCTCTCCCTCTGTCGTGTGATGTACACACTCTCTCTCTCTGTCGTCTGATGTACACACTCTCTCTCTCTCTCTCTCTCTGTTGTGTGATGTACACGCCCTCTCTCTGTTGTGTGATGTACATACTCTCTCTCTCTCTCTGTTGTGTGATGTACACGCTCTCTCTCTTTCTCTCTCTCTGTTGTGTGATTTACACGCTCTCTCTCTCTCGCTCTATCTGTTGTGTGATGTACACGTTCTCCCTCTCTCTCTCTCTCTCTGTCGTCTGATGTACACACTCTCTCTCTCTCTCTCTCTCTGTTGTGTGATGTACTCGCCCTCTCTCTGTTGTGGTGTACATGCTCTCTCTCTCTCTCTCTCTCTGTTGTGTGATGTACACGCTCTCTCTCTCTCTCTGTTGTGTGATTTACACGCTCTCTCTCTCTCTCTCTCGCTCTCTGTTGTGTGATGTACACGCAATCTCTCTCTCTCTCTCTGCCGTGTGATGTACACGGTCTCTCTCTCTCTCTCTCTCTCTCTCTCTCGTGTGATGTATACGCTCTCTCTCTCTCTCTCTCTCTCTCGTGTGATGTACACGCTCTCTCTCTCTCTCTCTCTCTCTGTCGTGTGATGTACACGCTCTCTCTCTCTCTCTCTCTCTCTCTCTCTCTCTCTCTCTGTCGTGTGATGTACACGCTCTCTCTCTCTCTCTCTCTGTCGTGTGATGTACACGCTCTCTATCTCTGTTGTGTGTGTGATGTCCACGCTCTCTCTCTCTCTGTCGTGTGATGTACATGCTCTCTCTCTCTTTCTCTGTCGTGTGATTTACACGCTCGCTCTCTCTTTGTCGTGTGATATACACGCTCTCTCTCTCTGTCGTGTGATGTACACACTCTCTCTCTCTCTCTCCCTCTGTCGTGTGATGTACGCACTCTCTCTCTCTCTCTCTGTTGTGTGATGTACACACTCTCTCTCTCTCTCTCTCTCTCTCCCTCTGTCATGTGATGTACACACTCTCTCTCCCTCTGCCATGTGATGTACACACTCTCTCTCTGTTGTGTGATGTACACGCTCTCTCTCTCTCTCTGTCGTGTGATGTACACACTCTCTCTCTCTCTCTCTCTCTGTTGTGTGATGTACACGATCTCTCTCTCTCTGCTGTGATGTACACGCTCTCTCTCTCTCTGTTGTGTGATGTACACACTCTCTCTCTCTCTGTTGTGTGATGTACACGCTCTCTCTCTCTCTCTCTCTCTGTTGTGTGATGTACACGCTCTCTCTCTCTCTCTGTCGTGTGATGTACATGCTCTCTCTCCCTCTGCCGTGTGATGTACACACTCTCTCTCTCTCTCCCTCTGTAGTGTGATGCACACACTCTCTCTCTCTCTCTCTCTCTGTCATGTGATGTACACACTGTCTCTCTCTCTCCCTCTGTCGTGTGATGTACACGCTCTCTATCCCTCTGCCCTGTGATGTACACACTCTCTCTCTCTCTCTGTTGTGTGATGTACACGCTCTCTCTCTGTTGTGTGATGTACACGCTCTCTCTCTCTCTCTGTTGTGTGATGTACACGCTCTCTCTCTCTCTCTGTCGTGTGACGTACACGCTCTCTCTCTCTGTTGTGTGTGTGTTGTCCACGCTCTCTCTCTCTCTGTTGTGTGATGTACACGCTCTCTCTCTCTCTGTTGTGTGATGTACACACACTCTCTCTCTCTTTCTCTGTCGTGTGATTTACACGCTCGCTCTCTCTTTGTCGTGTGATATACACGCTCTCTCTCTCTGTCGTGTGATGTACACGCTCTCTCTCTCTCTCTCTCTCTCTGTGTTGTGTGATCTACACGCACTCTCTCTCTCTCTCTCTCTCTCTCTCTGTTGTGTGATGTACATGCTCTCTCTCTCTCTCTCTCTCTGTTGTGTGATGTACACGCTCTCTCTCTCGCTCTCTCTGTTGTGTGATGTACACGCTCTCTCTCTCTCTCTCTGTCGTATGATGTACACGCTCTCTCTCTCTCTCTGTCGTGTGATGTACACGCTCTCTCTCCCTCTGCCGTGTGATGTACACACTCTCTCTCTCTCTCCCTCTGTCGTGTGATGAACATGCTCTCTCTCTCTCTCTGTTGTGTGTGTGATGTACACGCTCTCTCTCTCTCTGCTGTGATGTACACGCTCACTCTCTCTCTCTGTCGTGTGATGTACACACTCTCTCTCTCTCTCTCCCTCTGTCGTGTGATGTACACGCTCTCTCTCTCTCTGTTGTGTGATGTACACGCTCTCTCTCTCTCTCTCTGTTGTGTGATGTACACGCTCTCTCTCTCTCTCTCTCTCTGTCGTGTGACGTACACGCTCTCTCTCTCTGTTGTGTGTGTGATGTCCACGCTCTCTCTCTCTGTTGTGTGATGTACACGCTCTCTCTCTCTCTGTTGTGTGATGTACACACTCTCTCTCTCTCTCTCTCTCTCTCTCTGTCGTGTGATGTACACGCTCTCTCTCTCTTTCTCTGTCGTGTGATTTACACGCTCGCTCTCTCTTTGTCGTGTGATATACACGCTCTCTCTCTCTGTCGTGTGATGTACAAACTCTCTCTCTCTGTCGTGTGATGTACACACTCTCTCTCTCTCTCTCCCTCTGTCGTGTGATGTACACACTCTCTCTCTCTCTCTCTCTGTTGTGTGATGTACACACTCTCTCTCTCTCTCTTTCCCTCTGTCATGTGATGTACACACTCTCTCTCTCTCTCCCTCTGTCGTGTGATGTACACGCTCTCTCTCTCTGTCGTGTGATGTACACACT
The DNA here is from genome assembly GCF_044704955.1 of Pristiophorus japonicus. Lineage (NCBI taxonomy): Eukaryota > Metazoa > Chordata > Chondrichthyes > Pristiophoridae > Pristiophorus > Pristiophorus japonicus. The sequence goes on along the minus strand of NW_027254674.1, from coordinate 102,854 downwards.
CTCTCTCTCTCTCTCTCTGTCGTGTGATGTACACACTCTCTCTCTCTCTCTCCCTCTGTCGTGTGATGTACACACTCTCTCTCTCTCTCTCTGTTGTGTGATGTACACGCTCTCTCTCTCTCTGCTGTGATGTACACGCTCTCTCTCTCTCTCTGTTGTGTGATGTACACACTCTCTCTCTCTCTGTTGTGTGATGTACACGCTCTCTCTCTCGCTCTCTGTCATGTGATGTACACGCTCTCTCTCTCTCTCTCTCTGTTGTGTGATGTACACGCTCTCTCTCTCTCTCTCTGTCGTGTGATGTACACGCTCTCTCTCCCTCTGCCGTGTGATGTACACACTCTCTCTCTCTCT
>NW_027254674.1:85000-97500 GCF_044704955.1 Pristiophorus japonicus | reverse complement strand
ACGCTCTCTCTTTCTCTCTCTGTCGTGTGATGTACACGCTCTCTCTCTCTCTCTCTCTGTTGTGTGATGTACACGCTCTCTCTCTCTTTTTCTCTCTTTCTCTCTCTCTCTCTCTCTCTCTCTGTCGTGTGATGTACACGCTCTCTCTCTCTCTCTCTCAGTTGTGTGATGTACACGCTCTCTCTCTTTCTCTCTCTTTCTCTCTCTCTCTCTCACTCTGTCGTGTGATGTACACGCTCTCTCTCTGTCGTGTGATGTACACACTCTCTCTCTCTCTCTGTCGAGTGATGTATACACTCTCTCTCTCTCTCTCTCTGTCGTATGATGTACACGCTCTCTCTCTCTCTCTCCCTCTGCCGTGTGATGTACACACTCTCTCTCCCTCTGCCGTGTGATGTACACGTTCTTTCTCTCTCTCTCTCTGTCATGTGATGGACACGCTCTCTCTCTCCCTCTCTCTGTCGTATGATGTACACGCTCTCTCTCTCTCTCTCTCTGTCGTGTGATGTACACGCTCTCTCTCTCTCTCTCTCTCTGTTGTGTGATGTACACGCTCTCTCTTTCTCTCTCTGTCGTGTGATGTACACGCTCTCTCTCTCTCTCTCTCTGTTGTGTGATGTACACGCTCTCTCTCTCTTTCTCTCTCTTTCTCTCTCTCTCTGTCGTGTGATGTACATGCACTCTCTCTCTCTGTCGTGTGATGTACACACTCTCTCTCTCTCTCTGTCGTGTGATGTACACGCTCTCTCTCTCTCTCTCTCTCTCTGTTGTGTGATGTACACGCTCTCTCTCTCTTTCTCTCTCTTTCTCTCTCTCTCTCTGTCGTGTGATGTACACGCGCTATCTCTGTCGTGTGATGTACACACTCTCTCTCTCTCTCTCTGTCTGTCGTGTGATGTACACGCTCTCTCTCTCTCTGTCGTGTGATGTACACGCTCTCTCTCTCTCTCTGTTGTGTGCTGTACACGCTCTCTCTGTCGTGTGATTTACACGCTCGCTCTCTCTGTCGTGTGATGTACATGCTCTCTCTCTCTGCCGTGTGATGTACACGCTCTCTCTCTCTCGCTCTCTCTGTCGTGTGATGTACACTCTCTCTCTCTCTCTCTCTCTCTGTCGTGTGATGTACACGCTCTCTCTCTCTCTCTCTCTCTGTTGTGATGTACACGCTCTCACTCTCTCTCTCTCTGTTGTGTGATGTACTCGCTCTCTCTCTCTCTCTCTGTTGTGTGATGTGCACGCTCTCACTCTCTCTCTCTCTCTCTGTCGTGTGATGTACACGCTCTCTCTCCCTCTGCCGTGTGATGTACACACTCTCTCTCTCTCTCCCTCTGTCGTGTGATGTACACTCTCTCTCTCTCTCTGTTGTGTGATGTACACGCTCTCTCTCTCTCTCTCTCTCTCTGTGTTGTTTGATCTACACGCACTCTCTCTCTCTCTCTCTCTCTCTGTTGTGTGATGTACATGCTCTCTCTCTCTCTCTCTCTCTGTTGTGTGATGTACACGCTCTCTCTCTCGCTCTCTCTGTTGTGTGATGTACACGCTCTCTCTCTCTCTCTCTCTGTCGTATGATGTACACGCTCTCTCTCTCTCTCTGTCGTGTGATGTACACGCTCTCTCTCCCTCTGCCGTGTGATGTACACACTCTCTCTCTCTCTCCCTCTGTCGTGTGATGAACATGCTCTCTCTCTCTCTCTGTTGTGTGTGTGATGTACACGCTCTCTCTCTCTCTGTCATGTGATGTACACGCTCTCTCTCTCTCTCTCTGTCGTGTGATGTACACGCTCTCTCTCTCTCTCTCTGTCGTGTGATGTACACGCTCTCTCTCTCTTTCTCTCTCTCTCTCTCTCTCTCTCTGTCGTGTGATGTACATGCTCTCTCTCTCTGTAGTGTGATGTACACACTCTCTCTCTCTTTCTGTCGTGTGATGTACACGTTCTCTCTCTCTGTTGTGTGATGTACACGCTCTCTCCCTCTCTCTCTGTTGTGTGCTGTACACGCTCTCTCTCTCTCTGTCGTGTGATTTACACGCTCGCTCTCTCTGTCGTGTGATGTACATGCTCTCTCTCTCTCTGTCGTGTGATGTACACGCTCTCTCTCTCTCGCTCTCTCTGTCGTGTGCTGTACACGCTCTCTCTCTCTCTCTCTCTGTCGTGTGATGTACACGCTCTCTCTCTCTCTGTCGTATGATGTACACGCTCTCTCTCTGTCGTGTGATGTACATGCTCTCTCTCCCTCTGCCGTGTGATGTACACACTCTCTCTCTCTCTCCCTCTGTCGTGTGATGTACACACTCTCTCTCTCTCTCTCTCTCTCTGTCGTGTGAGTACACACTCTCTCTCTCTCTCCCTCTGTCGTGTGATGTACACGCTCTCTCTCCCTCTGCCGTGTGATGTACACACTCTCTCTCTCCCTCTGTCGTGTGATGTACACGCTCTCTCTCTCTCTCTGTCGTGTGATGTACACGCTCTCTCTCTCTTTCTCTCTCTCTCTCTCTCTCTCTCTCTCTCTCTCTCTCTGTCGTGTGATGTACATGCTCTCTCTCTCTCTGTCGTGTGATGTACACACTCTCTCTCTCTCTGTCGTGTGATGTACACGCTCTCTCTCTCTGTTGTGTGATGTACACGCTCTCTCTCTCTGTCGTGTGATGTACACGCTCTCTCTCTCTCTCTCTGTTGTGTGCTGTACACGCTCTCTCTGTCGTGTGATTTACACGCTCGCTCTCTCTCTGTCGTGTGATGTACATGCTCTCTCTCTCTCTGTCGTGTGATGTACACGCTCTCTCTCTCTCGGTCTCTGTCGTGTGATGTACACGCTCTCTCTCTCTCTCTCTCTCTGTCGTGTGATGTACACTCTCTCTCTCTCTCTCTCTCTCTGTCGTGTGATGTACACTCTCTCTCTCTCTCTCTGTCGTGTGATGTACACGCTCTCTCTCTCTCTCTGTCGTGTGCTGTACACGCTCTCTCTGTCGTGTGATTTACACGCTCGCTCTCTGTCGTGTGATGTACATGCTCTCTCTCTCTCTGTCGTGTGATGTACACGCTCTCTCTCTCTCTCTGTCGTGTGATGTACACGCTCTCTCTCTCGCTCTCTCTGTCGTGTGATGTACACGCTCTCTCTCTCTGTCGTGTGATGTATACTCTCTCTCTCTCTCTGTCGTGTGATGTACACGCTCTCTCTCTCTCTCTCTGTCGTGTGATGCACACGCTCTCTCTCTCTCTCTCTCTCTCTCCCTCTGCCGTGTGATGTACACCCTCTCTCTCCCTCTGCCGTGTGATGTACACACTCTCTTTCTCTCCCTCTGTAGTGTGATGTACACACTCTCTCTCTCTCTCTGTCGTGTGATGTACACACTCTCTCTCTCTCTCTCCCTCTGTCGTGTGATGTACACGCTCTCTCTCCCTCTGCCGTGTGATGTACACACTCTCTCTCTCTGTTGTGTGATGTACACGCTCTCTCTCTGTTGTGTGATGTACACGCTCTCTCTCTGTTGTGTGATGTACACGCTCTCTCTCTCTCTCTCTCTCCGTCATGTGATGTACACGCTCTCTCTCTCCCTCTCTCTGTCGTATGATGTACACGCTCTCTCTCTCTCTCTGTCGTGTGATCTACACGCTCTCTCTCTCTCTCTGTCGTGTGAGGTACACGCTCTCCCTCTCTCTCTCTCTGTTGTGTGATGTACACGCTCTCTCTCTCTCTCTGTCGTATGATGTACACGCTCTCTCTCTCTCTCTGTCGTGTGATGTACATGCTCTCTCTTTCTCTGTCTGTTGTGTGATGTACACGCTCTCTCTCTCTTTCTCTCTCTTTCTCTCTCTCTCTGTCGTGTGATGTACATGCTCTCTCTCTCTCTCTGTCGTGTGATGGACACGCTCTCTCTCTCTCTCCCTCTGCCGTGTGATGTACACACTCTCTCTCTCTCTCCCTCTGTCGTGTGATGTACACACTCTCTCTCTCTCTCTCTCTCTGTCGTGTGAGTACACACTCTCTCTCTCTCTCCCTCTGTCGTGTGATGTACACGCTCTCTCTCCCTCTGCCGTGTGATGTACACACTCTCTCTCTCTCTCCCTCTGTCGTGTGATGTACACACTCTCTCTCTCTCTCTCTCTCTCTCTCTCTCTGTCGTGTGATGTACACGCCAACTCTTTCTCTCTCTGTTGTGTGATGTACACGCTCTCTCTCTCTTTCTCTCTCTTTCTCTCTCTCTCTGTCGTGTGATGTACATGCTCTCTCTCTCTCTCTGTCGTGTGATGTACACACTCTCTCTCTCTCTCTCTGTCGTGTGATGTACACGCTCTCTCTCTCTCTCTGTTGTGTGATGTACACGCTCTCTCTCTCTTTCTCTCTCTCTCTCTGTCGTGTGATGTACACGCTCTCTCTCTGTCGTGTGATGTACACACTCTCTCTCTCTCTGTCGTGTGATGTACACGCTCTCTCTCTCTGTTGTGTGATGTACACGCTCTCTCTCTCTCTCTGTCGTGTGCTGTACACGCTCTCTCTGCCGTGTGATTTACACGCTCGCTCTCTCTGTCTTGTGATGTACATGCTCTCTCTCTCTGCCCTGTGATGTACACGCTCTCTCTCTCTCTCTGTCGTGTGATGTACACGCTCTCTCTCTCTCGCTCTCTCTGTCGTGTGCTGTACACGCTCTCTCTCTCTCTCTCTCTCTGTCGTGTGATGTACACGCTCTCTCTCTCTCTGTCGTATGATGTACACGCTCTCTCTCTCTCTGTCGTGTGATGTACATGCTCTCTCTCCCTCTGCCGTGTGATGTACACACTCTCTCTCTCTCTCCCTCTGTCGTGTGATGTACACACTCTCTCTCTCTCTCTCTCTCTCTGTCGTGTGAGTACACACTCTCTCTCTCTCTCCCTCTGTCGTGTGATGTACACGCTCTCTCTCCCTCTGCCGTGTGATGTACACACTCTCTCTCTCCCTCTGTCGTGTGATGTACACGCTCTCTCTCTCTCTCTGTCGTGTGATGTACACGCTCTCTCTCTCTTTCTCTCTCTCTCTCTCTCTCTCTCTCTCTCTCTGTCGTGTGATGTACATGCTCTCTCTCTCTCTGTCGTGTGATGTACACGCTCTCTCTCTCTCTGTTGTGTGATGTACACGCTCTCTCTCTCTGTCGTGTGATGTACACGCTCTCTCTCTCTGTCGTGTGATGTACACGCTCTCTCTCTCTCTGTCGTGTGGTTTACACGCTCGCTCTCTCTCTGTCGTGTGATGTACATGCTCTCTCTCTCTCTGTCGTGTGATGTACACGCTCTCTCTCTCTCTGCCGTGTGATGTACACACTCTCTCTCTCTCTCCCTCTGTCGTGTGATGTACACACTCTCTCTCTCTCTGTCGTGTGAGTACACACTCTCTCTCTCTCTCCCTCTGTCGTGTGATGTACACGCTCTCTCTCCCTCTGCCGTGTGATGTACACACTCTCTCTCTCTCCCTCTGCCGTGTGATGTACACACTCTCTCTCTCTCTCCCTCTGTCGTGTGATGTACACACTCTCTCTCTCTCTCTCTCTCTCTCTCTCTCTGTCGTGTGATGTACACGCTCTCTCTCTCTCTCTCTCTCTGTCGTGTGATGTACACGCTCTCTCTCTCTCTCTCTCTCTGTTGTGTGATGTACACGCTCTCTCTCTCTTTCTCTCTCTTTCTCTCTCTCTCTCTCTGTCGTGTGATGTACACGCTCTCTCTCTCTCTCTCTCTGTTGTGTGATGTACACGCTCTCTCTCTCTTTCTCTCTCTTTCTCTCTCTCTCTCTCTGTCGTGTGATGTACACGCTCTCTCTCTCTCTGTCGTATGATGTACACGCTCTCTCTCTCTCTGTCGTGTGATGTACATGCTCTCTCTCCCTCTGCCGTGTGATGTACACATTCTCTCTCTCTTTCCCTCTGTCGTGTGATGTACACACTCTCTCTCTCTCTCTCTGTCGTGTGAGTAAACACTCTCTCTCTCTCTCCCTCTGTCGTGTGATGTACACGCTCTCTCTCCCTCTGCCGTGTGATGTACACACTCTCTCTCTCCCTCTGTCGTGTGATGTACACGCTCTCTCTCTCTTTCTCTCTCTCTCTCTGTCGTGTGATGTACACGCTCTCTCTCTGTCGTGTGATGTACACACTCTCTCTCTCTCTGTCGTGTGATGTACACGCTCTCTCTCTCTGTTGTGTGATGTACACGCTCTCTCTCTCTCTCTCTGTCGTGTGATGTACACGCTCTCTCTCTCTCTGTTGTGTGATGTACACGCTCTCTCTCTCTTTCTCTCTCTCTCTCTGTCGTGTGATGTACACGCTCTCTCTCTGTCGTGTGATGTACACACTCTCTCTCTCTCTGTCGTGTGATGTACACGCTCTCTCTCTCTGTTGTGTGATGTACACGCTCTCTCTCTCTCTCTGTCGTGTGCTGTACACGCTCTCTCTGTCGTGTGATTTACACGCTCGCTCTCTGTCTTGTGATGTACATGCTCTCTCTCTCTGCCGTGTGATGTACACGCTCTCTCTCTCTCTCTCTCGTGTGATGTACACGCTCTCTCTCTCTCGCTCTCTCTGTCGTGTGCTGTACACGCTCTCTCTCTCTCTCTCTCTGTCGTGTGATGTACACGCTCTCTCTCTCTCTGTCGTATGATGTACACGCTCTCTCTCTCTCTGTCGTGTGATGTACATGCTCTCTCTCCCTCTGCCGTGTGATGTACACACTCTCTCTCTCTCTCTCCCTCTGTCATGTGATGTACACACTCTCTCTCTCTCTCTCTCTCTGTCGTGTGAGTACACACTCTCTCTCTCTCTCCCTCTGTCGTGTGATGTACACGCTCTCTCTCTCTCTCTGTCGTGTGATGTACACGCTCTCTCTCTCTTTCTCTCTCTCTCTCTCTCTCTCTCTCTCTCTCTGTCGTGTGATGTACATGCTCTCTCTCTCTCTGTCGTGTGATGTACACACTCTCTCTCTCTCTGTCGTGTGATGTACACGCTCTCTCTCTCTGTTGTGTGATGTACACGCTCTCTCTCTCTGTCGTGTGATGTACACGCTCTCTCTCTCTCTCTCTGTTGTGTGCTGTACACGCTCTCTCTGTCGTGTGATTTACACGCTCGCTCTCTCTCTGTCGTGTGATGTACATGCTCTCTCTCTCTGTCGTGTGATGTACACGCTCTCTCTCTCTCGGTCTCTGTCGTGTGATGTACACGCTCTCTCTCTCTCTCTCTCTCTCTGTCGTGTGATGTACACTCTCTCTCTCTCTCTCTGTCGTGTGATGTACACTCTCTCTCTCTCTCTCTCTGTCGTTTGATGTACACGCTCTCTCTCTCTCTGTCGTGTGCTGTACACGCTCTCTCTGTCGTGTGATTTACACGCTAGCTCTCTGTCGTGTGATGTACATGCTCTCTCTCTCTCTGTCGTGTGATGTACACGCTCTCTGTCTCTCTCTGTCGTGTGATGTACACGCTCTCTCTCTCTCGCTCTCTCTGTCGTGTGATGTACACGCTCTCTCTCTCTGTCGTGTGATGTATACTCTCTCTCTCTCTCTGTCGTGTGATGTACACGCTCTCTCTCTCTCTCTCTCTGTCGTGTGATGCACACGCTCTCTCTCTCTCTCTCTCTCTCCCTCTGCCGTGTGATGTACACACTCTCTCTCCCTCTGCCGTGTGATGTACACACTCTCTTTCTCTCCCTCTGTAGTGTGATGTACACACTCTCTCTCTCTCTCTGTCGTGTGATGTACACACTCTCTCTCTCTCTCTCCCTCTGTCGTGTGATGTACACGCTCTCTCTCCCTCTGCCGTGTGATGTACACACTCTCTCTCTCTGTTGTGTGATGTACACGCTCTCTCTCTGTTGTGTGATGTACACGCTCTCTCTCTGTTGTGTGATGTACACGCTCTCTCTCTCTCGCTCTCTCTCCGTCATGTGATGTACACGCTCTCTCTCTCCCTCTCTCTGTCGTATGATGTACACGCTCTCTCTCTCTCTCTGTCGTGTGATGTACACGCTCTCTCTCTCTCTCTGTCGTGTGATGTACACATAGAAACATAGAAACATAGAAAATAGGTGCAGGAGCAGGCCATTCAGCCCTTCTAGCCTGCACCGCCATTCAATGAGTTCATGGCTGAACATGAAACTTCAGTACCCCCTTCCTGCTTTCTCGCCATAACCCTTGATCCCCCGAGTAGTAAGGACTTCATCTAACTCCCTTTTGAATATATTTAGTGAATTGGCCTCAACTACTTTCTGTGGTAGAGAATTCCACAGGTTCACCACTCTCTGGGTGAAGAAGTTTCTCCTCATCTCGGTCCTAAATGGCTTACCCCTTATCCTCAGACTGTGACCCCTGGTTCTGGACTTCCCCAACATTGGGAACATTCTTTCTGCATCTAACCTGTCTAAACCCGTCAGAATTTTAAACGTTTCTATGAGGTCCCCTCTCATTCTTCTGAACTCCAGTGAATACAAGCCCAATTGATCCAATCTTTCTTGATAGGTCAGTCCCGCCATCCCGGGAATCAGTCTGGTGAACCTTCGCTGCACTCCCTCAATAGCAAGAATGTCCTTCCTCAAGTTAGGAGACCAAAACTGTACACAATACTCCAGGTGTGGCCTCACCAAGGCCCTGTACAACTGTAGCAACACCTCCCTGCCCCTGTATTCAAATCCCCTCGCTATGAAGGCCAACATGCCATTTGCTTTCTTAACCGCCTGCTGTACCTGCATGCCAACCTTCAATGACTGATGTACCATGACACCCAGGTCTCGTTGCACCTTCCCTTTTCCTAATCTGTCACCATTCAGATAATAGTCTGTCTCTCTGTTTTTACCACCAAAGTGGATAACCTCACATTTATCCACATTATACTTCATCTGCCATGCATTTGCCCACTCACCTAACCTATCCAAGTCACTCTGCAGCCTAATAGCATCCTCCTCGCAGCTCACACTGCCACCCAACTTAGTATCATCCGCAAATTTGGAGATACTACATTTAATCCCCTCGTCTAAATCATTAATGTACAATGTAAACAGCTGGGGCCCCAGCACAGAACCTTGCGGTACCCCACTAGTCACTGCCTGCCATTCTGAAAAGTACCCGTTTACTCCTACTCTTTGCTTCCTGTCTGACAACCAGTTCTCAATCCATGTCAGCACACTACCCCCAATCCCATGTGCTTTAACTTTGCACATTAATCTCTTGTGTGGGACCTTGTCGAAAGCCTTCTGAAAGTCCAAATATACCACATCAACTGGTTCTCCTTTGTCCACTTTACTGGAAACATCCTCAAAAAATTCCAGAAGATTTGTCAAGCATGATTTCCCTTTCACAAATCCATGCTGACTTGGACCTATCATGTCACCATTTTCCAGATGCACTGCTATGACATCCTTAATAATTGATTCCATCATTTTACCCACTACTGAGGTCAGGCTGACCGGTCTATAATTCCCTGTTTTCTCTCTCCCTCCTTTTTTAAAAAGTGGGGTTACATTGGCTACCCTCCACTCCATAGGAACTGATCCAGAGTCAATGGAATGTTGGAAAATGACTGTCAATGCATCCGCTATTTCCAAGGCCACCTCCTTAAGTACTCTAGGATGCAGGCCATCAGGCCCTGGGGATTTATCTGCCTTCAATCCCATCAATTTCCCCAACACAATTTCCCGACTAATAAAGATTTCCCTCAGTTCCTCTTCCTTACTAGACCCTCTGACCCCTTTTATATCCGGAAGGTTGTTTGTATCCTCCTTAGTGAATACCGAACCAAAGTACTTGTTCAATTGATCCGCCATTTCTTTGTTCCCCGTTATGACTTCCCCTGATTCTGACTGCAGGGGACCTACGTTTGTCTTCACCAACCTTTTTCTCTTTACATACCTATAGAAACTTTTGCAATCCGCCTTAATGTTCCCTGCAAGCTTCTTCTCGTACTCCATTTTCCCTGTCCTAATCAAACCCTTTGTCCTCCTCTGCTGAGTTCTAAATTTCTCCCAGTCCCCAGGTTCGCTGCTATTTCTGGCCAATTTGTATGCCACTTCCTTGGCTTTAATACTATCCCTGATTTCCCTAGATAGCCACGGTTGAGCCACCTTCCCCTTTTTATTTTTACGCCAGACAGGAATGTACAATTGTTGTACTTCATCCATGCGGTCTCTAAATGTCTGCCATTGCCCATCCACAGTCAACCCCCTAAGTATCATTCGCCAATCTATCCTAGCCAATTCTCGCCTCATACCTTCAAAGTTACCCTTCTTTAAGTTCTGGACCATGGTCTCTGAATTTACTGTTTCATTCTCCATCCTAATGCAGAATTCCACCATATTATGGTCACTCTTCCCCAAGGGGCCTCGCACAATGAGATTGCTAATTAATCCTCTCTCATTACACAACACCCAGTCTAAGATGGCCTCCCCCCTAGTTGGTTCCTCAACATATTGGTCTAGAAAACCATCCCTTATGCACTCCAGGAAATCCTCCTCCACCGTATTGCTTCCAGTTTGGCTAGCCCAATCTATGTGCATATTAAAGTCACCCATTATAACTGCTACACCTTTATTGCATGCACCCCTAATTTCCTGTTTGATGCCCTCCCCAACATCCCTATTACTGTTTGGAGGTCTGTACACAACTCCTACTAACGTTTTTTGCCCTTTGGTGTTCTGCAGCTCTACCCATATAGATTCCACACTCTCCCTCTCTCTCTCTCTGTTGTGTGATGTACACGCTCTCTCTCTCTCTCTGTCGTATGATGTACACGCTCTCTCTCTCTCTCTGTCGTGTGATGTACATGCTCTCTCTCCCTCTGCCGTGTGATGTACACACTCTCTCTCTCTCTCCCTCTGTCGTGTGATGTACACACTCTCTCTCTCTCTCTCTCTCTCTGTCGTGTGAGTACACACTCTCTCTCTCTCTCCCTCTGTCGTGTGATGTACACGCTCTCTCTCCCTCTGCCGTGTGATGTACACACTCTCTCTCTCTCTCCCTCTGTCGTGTGATGTACACACTCTCTCTCTCTCTCTCTCTCTCTCTCTCTCTCTCTCTCTGTCGTGTGATGTACACGCTCTCTCTCTCTCTCTCTCTCTGTCGTGTGATGTACACGCTCTCTCTTTCTCTCTCTGTTGCGTGATGTACACGCTCTCTCTCTCTTTCTCTCTCTCTCTGTCGTGTGATGTACATGCTCTCTCTCTCTCTCTGTCGTGTGATGTACACACTCTCTCTCTCTCTCTCTGTCGTGTGATGTACACGCTCTCTCTCTCTCTGTTGTGTGATGTACACGCTCTCTCTCTCTCTCTGTCGTGTGATGTACACGCTCTCTCTCTGTCGTGTGATGTACACACTCTCTCTCTCTCTGTCGTGTGATGTACACGCTCTCTCTCTCTGTTGTGTGATGTACACGCTCTCTCTCTCTCTCTGTCGTGTGCTGTACACGCTCTCTCTGTCGTGTGATTTACACGCTCGCTCTCTCTGTCTTGTGATGTACATGCTCTCTCTCTCTGCCGTGTGATGTACACGCTCTCTCTCTCTCTCTGTTGTGTGATGTACACACTCTCTCTCTCTCTCTCTCTCTCTCTCTGTCGTGTGATGTACACGCTCTCTCTCTCTTTCTCTGTCGTGAGATTTACACGCTCGCTCTCTCTTTGTCGTGTGATATACACGCTCTCTCTCTCTGTTGTGTGATGTACACGCTCTCTCTCTCTCTGTTGTGTGATGTACACGCTCTCTCTCTCTCTCTGTCGTGTGATGTACATGCTCTCTCTCCCTCTGCCGTGTGATGTACACACTCTCTCTCTCTCTCCCTCTGTAGTGTGATGCACACACTCTCTCTCTCTCTCTCTCTCTCTCTCTCTGTCGTGTGATGTACACACTCTCTCTCTCTCTCCCTCTGTCGTGTGATGTACACGCTCTCTATCCCTCTGCCCTGTGATGTACACACTCTCTCTCTCTCTCTGTTGTGTGATGTACACGCTCTCTCTCTGTTGTGTGATGTACACGCTCTCTCTCTGTTGTGTGATGTACATGCTCTCTCTCTCTCTCTGTGTTGTGTGATCTACACGCTCTCTCTCTCTCTCTCTCTCTGTTGTGTGATGTACACGCTCTCTCTCTCTCTCTGTTGTGTGATGTACACGCTCTCTCTCTCTCGCTCTCTCTGTCGTGTGATGTACACGTTCTCTCTCTCTCTCTCTCTCTCTCTCTGTCATGTGATGTACACGCTCTCTCTCTCCCTCTCTCTGTCGTATGATGGACACGCTCTCTCTCTCTCTCTCTGTCGTCTAATGTACACGCTCTCTCTCTGTCGTGTGATGTACACGCTCTCTCTCTCTCTCTCTCTCTCTGTTGTGTGATGTACACGCTCTCTCTCTTTCTCTCTCTTTCTCTCTCTCTCTCTCTCTCTCTCTCTCTCTGTCGTGTGATGTACATGCTCTCTCTCCCTCTGCCGTGTGATGTACACACTCTCTCTCTCTCTCCCTCTGTCGTGTGATGTACACACTCTCTCTCTCTCTCTCTCTGTCGTGTGATGTACACAC
>NW_027254674.1:75000-80000 GCF_044704955.1 Pristiophorus japonicus | reverse complement strand
TCTGTCGTGTGATGTACACGCTCTCTCTCTCTCTGTCGTATGATGTACACGCTCTCTCTCTCTCTGTCGTGTGATGTACATGCTCTCTCTCCCTCTGCCGTGTGATGTACACACTCTCTCTCTCTCTCCCTCTGTCGTGTGATGTACACACTCTCTCTCTCTCTCTCTCTCTCTGTCGTGTGAGTACACACTCTCTCTCTCTCTCCCTCTGTCGTGTGATGTACACGCTCTCTCTCCCTCTGCCGTGTGATGTACACACTCTCTCTCTCCCTCTGTCGTGTGATGTACACGCTCTCTCTCTCTCTCTGTCGTGTGATGTACACGCTCTCTCTCTCTTTCTCTCTCTCTCTCTCTCTCTCTCTCTCTCTCTCTCTGTCGTGTGATGTACATGCTCTCTCTCTCTCTGTCGTGTGATGTACACGCTCTCTCTCTCTCTGTTGTGTGATGTACACGCTCTCTCTCTCTGTCGTGTGATGTACACGCTCTCTCTCTCTGTCGTGTGATGTACACGCTCTCTCTCTCTCTGTCGTGTGATGTACACGCTCTCTCTCTCTCTGCCGTGTGATGTACACACTCTCTCTCTCTCTCCCTCTGTCGTGTGATGTACACACTCTCTCTCTCTGTCGTGTGATGTACATGCTCTCTCTCTCTCTGTCGTGTGATGTACACGCTCTCTCTCTCTCTGTTGTGTGATGTACACGCTCTCTCTCTCTGTCGTGTGATGTACACGCTCTCTCTCTCTGTCGTGTGATGTACATGCTCTCTCTCTCTCTGTCGTGTGATGTACACGCTCTCTCTCTCTCTGCCGTGTGATGTACACACTCTCTCTCTCTCTCCCTCTGTCGTGTGATGTACACACTCTCTCTCTCTCTCTCTGTCGTGTGAGTACACACTCTCTCTCTCTCTCCCTCTGTCGTGTGATGTACACGCTCTCTCTCCCTCTGCCGTGTGATGTACACACTCTCTCTCTCTCCCTCTGCCGTGTGATGTACACACTCTCTCTCTCTCTACCTCTGTCGTGTGATGTACACACTCTCTCTCTCTCTCTCTCTCTCTCTCTCTGTCGTGTGATGTACACGCTCTCTCTCTCTCTCTCTCTGTCGTGTGATGTACACGCTCTCTCTCTCTCTCTCTCTCTGTTGTGTGATGTACACGCTCTCTCTCTCTTTCTCTCTCTTTCTCTCTCTCTCTCTCTGTCGTGTGATGTACACGCTCTCTCTCTCTCTGTCGTATGATGTACACGCTCTCTCTCTCTCTGTCGTCTGATGTACATGCTCTCTCTCCCTCTGCCGTGTGATGTACACACTCTCTCTCTCTCTCCCTCTGTCGTGTGATGTACACACTCTCTCTCTCTCTCTCTCTCTGTCGTGTGAGTAAACACTCTCTCTCTCTCTCCCTCTGTCGTGTGATGTACACGCTCTCTCTCCCTCTGCCGTGTGATGTACACACTCTCTCTCTCCCTCTGTCGTGTGATGTACACGCTCTCTCTCTCTTTCTCTCTCTCTCTCTGTCGTGTGATGTACACGCTCTCTCTCTGTCGTGTGATGTACACACTCTCTCTCTCTCTGTCGTGTGATGTACACGCTCTCTCTCTCTGTTGTGTGATGTACACGCTCTCTCTCTCTCTCTCTGTCGTGTGATGTACACGCTCTCTCTCTCTCTGTTGTGTGATGTACACGCTCTCTCTCTCTTTCTCTCTCTCTCTCTGTCGTGTGATGTACACGCTCTCTCTCTGTCGTGTGATGTACACACTCTCTCTCTCTCTGTCGTGTGATGTACACGCTCTCTCTCTCTGTTGTGTGATGTACACGCTCTCTCTCTCTCTCTGTCGTGTGCTGTACACGCTCTCTCTGTCGTGTGATTTACACGCTCGCTCTCTGTCTTGTGATGTACATGCTCTCTCTCTCTGCCGTGTGATGTACACGCTCTCTCTCTCTCTCTGTCGTGTGATGTACACGCTCTCTCTCTCTCGCTCTCTCTGTCGTGTGCTGTACACGCTCTCTCTCTCTCTCTCTCTGTCGTGTGATGTACACGCTCTCTCTCTCTCTGTCGTATGATGTACACGCTCTCTCTCTCTCTGTCGTGTGATGTACATGCTCTCTCTCCCTCTGCCGTGTGATGTACACACTCTCTCTCTCTCTCTCCCTCTGTCGTGTGATGTACACACTCTCTCTCTCTCTCTCTCTCTGTCGTGTGAGTACACACTCTCTCTCTCTCTCCCTCTGTCGTGTGATGTACACGCTCTCTCTCTCTCTCTGTCGTGTGATGTACACGCTCTCTCTCTCTTCTCTCTCTCTCTCTCTCTCTCTCTCTCTCTCTGTCGTGTGATGTACATGCTCTCTCTCTCTCTGTCGTGTGATGTACACACTCTCTCTCTCTCTGTCGTGTGATGTACACGCTCTCTCTCTCTGTCGTGTGATGTACACGCTCTCTCTCTCTCTGTCGTGTGGTTTACACGCTCGCTCTCTCTCTGTCGTGTGATGTACATGCTCTCTCTCTCTCTGTCGTGTGATGTACACGCTCTCTCTCTGCCGTGTGATGTACACACTCTCTCTCTCTCTCCCTCTGTCGTGTGATGTACACACTCTCTCTCTCTCTCTCTGTCGTGTGAGTACACACTCTCTCTCTCTCTCCCTCTGTCGTGTGATGTACACGCTCTCTCTCCCTCTGCCGTGTGATGTACACACTCTCTCTCTCTCCCTCTGCCGTGTGATGTACACACTCTCTCTCTCTCTCCCTCTGTCGTGTGATGTACACACTCTCTCTCTCTCTCTCTCTCTCTCTCTCTGTCGTGTGATGTACACGCTCTCTCTCTCTCTCTCTCTCTGTCGTGTGATGTACACGCTCTCTCTCTCTCTCTCTCTCTGTTGTGTGATGTACACGCTCTCTCTCTCTTTCTCTCTCTTTCTCTCTCTCTCTCTCTGTCGTGTGATGTACACGCTCTCTCTCTCTCTGTCGTATGATGTACACGCTCTCTCTCTCTCTGTCGTGTGATGTACATGCTCTCTCTCCCTCTGCCGTGTGATGTACACACTCTCTCTCTCTCTCCCTCTGTCGTGTGATGTACACACTCTCTCTCTCTCTCTCTCTCTGTCGTGTGAGTAAACACTCTCTCTCTCTCTCCCTCTGTCGTGTGATGTACACGCTCTCTCTCCCTCTGCCGTGTGATGTACACACTCTCTCTCTCCCTCTGTCGTGTGATGTACACGCTCTCTCAATCTTTCTCTCTCTCTCTCTGTCGTGTGATGTACACGCTCTCTCTCTGTCGTGTGATGTACACACTCTCTCTCTCTCTGTCGTGTGATGTACACGCTCTCTCTCTCTGTTGTGTGATGTACACGCTCTCTCTCTCTCTCTCTGTCGTGTGATGTACACGCTCTCTCTCTCTCTGTTGTGTGATGTACACGCTCTCTCTCTCTTTCTCTCTCTCTCTCTGTCGTGTGATGTACACGCTCTCTCTCTGTCGTGTGATGTACACACTCTCTCTCTCTCTGTCGTGTGATGTACACGCTCTCTCTCTCTCTCTGTCGTGTGCTGTACACGCTCTCTCTGTCGTGTGATTTACACGCTCGCTCTCTGTCTTGTGATGTACATGCTCTCTCTCTCTGCCGTGTGATGTACACGCTCTCTCTCTCTCTCTGTCGTGTGATGTACACGCTCTCTCTCTCTCGCTCTCTCTGTCGTGTGCTGTACACGCTCTCTCTCTCTCTCTCTCTGTCGTGTGATGTACACGCTCTCTCTCTCTCTGTCGTATGATGTACACGCTCTCTCTCTCTCTGTCGTGTGATGTACATGCTCTCTCCCTCTGCCGTGTGATGTACACACTCTCTCTCTCTCTCTCCCTCTGTCGTGTGATGTACACACTCTCTCTCTCTCTCTCTCTCTGTCGTGTGAGTACACACTCTCTCTCTCTCTCCCTCTGTCGTGTGATGTACACGCTCTCTCTCTCTCTCTGTCGTGTGATGTACACGCTCTCTCTCTCTTTCTCTCTCTCTCTCTCTCTCTCTCTCTCTCTCTCTGTCGTGTGATGTACATGCTCTCTCTCTCTCTGTCGTGTGATGTACACACTCTCTCTCTCTCTGTCGTGTGATGTACACGCTCTCTCTCTCTGTTGTGTGATGTACACGCTCTCTCTCTCTGTCGTGTGATGTACACGCTCTCTCTCTCTCTCTCTGTTGTGTGCTGTACACGCTCTCTCTGTCGTGTGATTTACACGCTCGCTCTCTCTCTGTCGTGTGATGTACATGCTCTCTCTCTCTCTGTCGTGTGATGTACACGCTCTCTCTCTCTCGGTCTCTGTCGTGTGATGTACACGCTCTCTCTCTCTCTCTCTCTCTCTGTCGTGTGATGTACACTCTCTCTCTCTCTCTCTGTCGTGTGATGTACACTCTCTCTCTCTCTCTCTCTGTCGTGTGATGTACACGCTCTCTCTCTCTCTGTCGTGTGCTGTACACGCTCTCTCTGTCGTGTGATTTACACGCTAGCTCTCTGTCGTGTGATGTACATGCTCTCTCTCTCTCTGTCGTGTGATGTACACGCTCTCTCTCTCTCTCTGTCGTGTGATGTACACGCTCTCTCTCTCTCGCTCTCTCTGTCGTGTGATGTACACGCTCTCTCTCTCTGTCGTGTGATGTATACTCTCTCTCTCTCTCTGTCGTGTTATGTACACGCTCTCTCTCTCTCTCTCTGTCGTGTGATGCACACGCTCTCTCTCTCTCTCTCTCTCTCCCTCTGCCGTGTGATGTACACACTCTCTCTCCCTCTGCCGTGTGATGTACACACTCTCTTTCTCTCCCTCTGTAGTGTGATGTACACACTCTCTCTCTCTCTCTGTCGTGTGATGTACACACTCTCTCTCTCTCTCTCCCTCTGTCGTGTGATGTACACGCTCTCTCTCCCTCTGCCGTGTGATGTACACACTCTCTCTCTCTGTTGTGTGATGTACACGCTCTCTCTCTGTTGTGTGATGTACACGCTCTCTCTCTGTTGTGTGATGTACA
>NW_027254674.1:0-72500 GCF_044704955.1 Pristiophorus japonicus | reverse complement strand
CTCTCTCTCTCTCTCTCTGTCGTGTGATGTACACACTCTCTCTCTCTCTCTGCCGTGTGATGTACATACTCTCTCTCTCTCTCTCTGTCGTGTGATGTACACGCTCTCTCCCTCGCTCTCTCTCTCTGTTGTGATGAACACACACTCTCTCTCTCTCTCTCTCTCTCTGTCGTGTGATGTACACACTCTCTCTCTCTCTCTGCCGTGTGATGTACATACTCTCTCTCTCTCTCTCTGTCGTGTGATGTACACGCTCTCTCCCTCGCTCTCTCTCTCTGTTGTGATGAACACACACTCTCTCTCTCTCTCTCTCTCTCTCTCTGCCGTGTGCCCTGCAGCCTGTTACCTTTCTCTGCTGCACCTTTAGGACCAGTGCCTCCCACTTGTAGTGCAGTAGGTGGATGCTGTGCTCAGTGTTGGATCCCGTTGGGATGCTGCTGTCACTGAGCAGGCCTTCTGTCCTGGTCTGAACACTGTTGTATGCGCACTGTTTGGATTCCAGCTCTTTACATAACTCCTGTGATGAGCAAGGCATGGAGGTCACAGAACTGAGGAATCGGAAGGTCCCAACATTTCATAGAAACATAGAAACATAGAAAATAGGTGCAGGAGTAGGCCATTCGGCCCTTCTAGCCTGCATCGCCATTCAATGAGTTCATGGCTGAACATTCAACTTCAGTACCTCATTCCTGCTTTCTCGCCATACCCCTTGATCCCCTGAGTAGTAAGGACTTCATCTAACTCCTTTTTGAATATATTTAGTGAATTGGCCTCAACAACTTTCTGTGGTAGAGAATTCCACAGGTTCACCACTCTCTGGGTGAAGAAGTTCCTCCGCATCTCGGTCCTAAATGGCTTACCCCTTATCCTTAGACTGTGACCCCTGGTTCTGGACTTCCCCAACATTGGGAACAACCTTCCTGCATCTAACCTGTCGAAACCCATCAGAGTTTTAAACGTTTCTATGAGGTCCCCTCTCATTCTTCTGAACTCCAGTGAATACAAGCCCAGTTGATCCAATCTTTCTTGATATGTCAGTCCTGCCATCCCGGGAATCAGTCTGGTGAACCTTCGCTGCACTCCCTCAATAGCAAGAATGTCCTTCCTCAGGTTAGGAGACCAAAACTGTACACGATACTCCAGGTGTGGCCTCACCAAGGCCCTGTACAACTGTAGTAACACCTCCCTGCCCCTGTATTCAAATCCCCTCGCTATGAAGGCCAACATGCCATTTGCTTTCTTCACCGCCTGCTGTACCTGCATGCCAACCTTCAATGACTGATGTACCATGACACCCAGGTCTCGTTACACCTTCCCTTTTCCTAATCTGTCACCATTCAGATAATAGTCTGTCTCTCTGTTTTTACCACCAAAGTGGATAACCTCACATTTATCCACATTATACTGCATCTGCCACGCATTTGCCCACTCACCTAACCTATCCAAGTCACTTTCATTGGTATTAGTCAGAAAAAGCAACTTTGATGTAATGTCTGACAGTTAGAGAATCGGGGAAATCAGAGTAAAGATTTCGAAAACAAAGCTGGGATCAGTGAACGTGACCATGAAACTATCGATTATCGTAAAAACACATGGTGTTGACTGATGTCCTTCAGCGAAGGAACATGCTGCCTTTGCCCAGTCTGGCCTGTATGTGACTCCAGACCCAGCAACATGGTGACTCGTCACTGTATGTGAAATGTCCAAGGGAGACACTCGGTTTACAAACATCGAAAATAGGTGCAGGAGTAGGCCATTCGGCCCTTCGAGCCTGCACCAACATTCAATGAGATCATGGCTGATCATTCCCTCAGTACCCCTTTCCTGCTTTCTCTCCATACCCCTTGATCCCTTTAGCCGTAAGGACCATATCTAACTCCCTCTTGAATATATCCAATGAACTGGCCTCAAC
The DNA here is from genome assembly GCF_044704955.1 of Pristiophorus japonicus. Taxonomy (NCBI): domain Eukaryota; kingdom Metazoa; phylum Chordata; class Chondrichthyes; family Pristiophoridae; genus Pristiophorus; species Pristiophorus japonicus. The sequence continues at coordinate 70,588 of NW_027254674.1, read as the reverse complement.
AACTCTCTGCGGTAGGGAATTCCACAGGTTAACAACTCTCTGAGTGAAGAAGTTTCTCCTCATCTCAGTCCTAAACGGCCTGTCCCTTATCCTTAGACTGTGTCCCCTGGTTCTGGACTTCCTCAACATCAGGAACATTCTTCCTGCATCTAACCTGTCCAGTCCCATCAGAATTTTTTACGTTTCTATGAGATCCCCTCTCACCCTTCTAATACCAAATCCGCCACCATGGGTTCAGGAAGGTGTCTCACCAACCCTTCTCACGGCAACGAGCGATGGGCGATAAATGCTGGCCTGGCCAGTCATACCCACAGCTCGAGAATTCACTCAACATAAGGAATAATGAAGCATATTTATGAAAGAATATTGCGTGCAGTTTTGGTCTCCGTATTTACGAAAGGATATACTTGCTTTGGAGGCAGTTCAGAGAAGGTTCACTCGGTTGATTCCGGAGATGAGGGGGTTGACTTATGAGGAAAGGTTGAGGAGGTTGGGCCTCTACTCATTGGAATTCAGAAGAATGAGAGGTGATCTTATCGAAACATATCAGATTATGAGGGGGCTCGACAAGGTGGATGCAGAGAGGATGTTTCCACTGATGGGGGAGACGAGAACTAGGGGGCATGGTCTTAGAATAAGGGGCCGCCCATTTAAAACTGAGATGAGGAGGAATTTCTTCTGTCAGAGGGTTGTAAATCTGTGGAATTCGCTGCATCAGAGAGCTGTGGAAGCCGGGACAATGAATATATTTAAGACAGAAATAGACAGTTCTGAAAACATAAGGGAATAAGGGGTTATGGGGAGCGGGCGGGGAAGTGGAGCTGATCCATGATCGGATCAGCCATGATGGTATTAAATGGTGGAGCAGGCTCGAGGGGCCGGATGACCGACTCCTGCTCCTATTTCTTAGGTTCTTATGAATATCCAAAGTTCCAGTCTGAACAAACTCAACATACCAGCAAGTAAGCTTTGAGTCTCGGTCTATGTGCCATTTACATAACAACCAACATACAACCAAGTTATCCTCAATATCAGATACAGGTCACAGGTCAGTGTCAAACATGGCGAAAGGCAAGCGGAGAATTGTGGGAGGACAGGGAGACACTGCGGGGGGAGAGAGAGACACTGCGGGGGGAGGGAGAGACACTGCGGGGGGAGGGAGAGACACTGCGGGGGGAGAGAGACACTGCGGGGGGAGAGAGAGACACTGCGGGGGGAGAGAGAGACACTGCAGGGGGAGAGAGAGACACTGTGGGGGGGAGATAGAGACACTGCGGGGGGAGAGAGAGACACTGCGGGGGGAGAGAGAGACACTGCGGGGGGAGAGAGAGACACTGCGGGGGGGAGAGAGACACTGCGGGGGGAGAGAGAGACACTGCGGGGGGAGAGAGAGACACTGCGGGGGAGAGAGACACTGCGGGGGGAGAGAGAGACACTGCGGGGGGGAGAGAGACACTGCGGGGGGAGAGAGAGACACTGCGGGGGGAGAGAGAGACACTGCGGGGGAGAGAGACACTGCGGGGGGAGAGAGACACTGCGGGGGGAGAGAGAGACACTGCGGGGGGAGAGAGAGACACTGCGGGGGGAGAGAGAGACACTGCGGGGGGAGAGAGAGACACTGCGGGGGGAGAGAGAGACACTGCGGGGGGAGAGAGAGACACTGTGGGGGGGAGATAGAGACACTGCGGGGGGAGAGAGACACTGCGGGGGGAGCGAGAGACACTGCAGGGGGAGCGAGAGACACTGCAGGGGGAGAGAGAGACACTGTGGGGGGGAGATAGAGACACTGCGGGGGGAGAGAGAGACACTGCGGGGGGGAGAGAGACACTGCGGGGAGAGAGAGAGACACTGCGGGGGGAGAGAGAGACACTGCGGGGGGAGAGAGAGACACTGCGGTGGGAGAGAGAGATACTACGGGGGGAGAGAGAGACACTGCGGGGGGAGAGAGAGACACTGCGGGGGGAGAGAGAGACACTGCGGTGGGAGAGAGAGATACTACGGGGGGAGAGAGAGACACTGCGGGGGGAGAGAGAGACACTGCGGGGGGAGAGAGAGATACTACGGGGGGAGAGAGAGACACTGCGGGGGGAGAGAGAGACACTGCGGGGGGAGAGAGAGACACTGCGGGGGGAGAGAGGGACACTGCGGGGGGGGAGAGGGACACTGTGGAGGGGGAGAGAGACACTGCGGGGGGAGAGGGTGACACTGCGGAGGGGGAGAGAGAGACACTGCGGGGAGAGAGAGAGACACTGCGGGGGAGAGAGAGACACGGCGGGGGGAGAGAGAGACACTGCGGGGAGAGAGAGAGACACTGCGGGGGGAGAGAGAGACACTGCGGGGGGAGAGAGGGACACTGCGGGGGGGGAGAGGGACACTGCGGGGGGAGAGAGAGACACGGCGGGGAGAGAGAGAGACACTGTGGAGGGGGAGAGAGACACTGCGGGGGGAGAGAGAGACACTGCGGGGAGAGAGGGAGACACTGCGGGGGGAGAGAGACACTGCGGGGAGAGAGAGAGACACTGCGGGGGAGAGAGAGACACTACGGGGGGAGAGAGAGAGACACTACGGGGGGAGAGAGACACTGCGGGGAGAGAGAGAGATACTGCGGGGAGAGAGAGAGATACTACGGGGGGAGAGAGAGACACTGCGGGGGGAGAGAGAGACACTGCGGGGGGAGAGAGAGACACTGCGGGGGGAGAGAGAGACACTGCGGGGGGAGAGAGACACTGCGGGGGGAGAGGGACACACTGCGGGGGGAGAGAGAGACACTGCGGGGGGAGAGGGAGACACTGCAGAGGGGGAGAGAGACACTGCAGGGGGAGAGAGAGACACTGCGGGGGGAGAGAGAGATACTACTGGGAGAGACAGAGACACTGTGGAGGGGGAGAGAGACACTGCGGGGGAGGAGAGAGACACTGCGGGGGGAGAGAGAGACAATGCGGGGGGAGAGAGAGACAATGCGGGGGGAGAGAGAGAGACACTGCGCGGGGAGAGAGACACTGCGGGGGGAGAGAGACATGCGGGGGGAGAGAGACACTGCGGGGGGAGAGAGACACTGCGGGGGGAGAGAGAGACAATGCGGGGGGAGAGAGAGAGACACTGCGGGGGAGAGAGACACTGCGGGGGGAGAGAGACACTGCGGGGGGAGAGAGACACTGCAGGGGGAGAGAGAGACACTGCGGGGGGAGAGAGAGAGACACTGCGGGGGAGAGAGACATACTGTGGGGGGGGAGAGAGACACTGCGGGGGGGAGAGAGACACTGCAGGGGGAGAGAGAGACAATGCGGGGGGAGAGAGAGAGACACTGCGGGGGGAGAGAGAGACACTGCGGGGGGAGAGAGAGACACGGCGGGGGGAGAGAGAGAGACACTGCGGGGGGGAGAGAGACACTGCGGGGGGGAGAGAGACACTGCGGGGGGGAGAGAGACACTGCGGGGGGAGAGAGAAACACTGCGGAGGGGGAGAAAGACACGACGGGGGGAGAGAGGGAGACACTGCGAAGGGAGAGAGACACTGCGGGGGGAGAGAGAGACACTGCGGGGAGAGAGAGACACTGCGGGGGTAGAGAAACACTGCGGGGGGAGAGAGAGACACTGCGGGGGGAGAGAGACACACTGCGGGGGGAGAGAGAGGCACTGCGGGGGGAGAGAGAGGCACTGCGGGGGGAGAGAGACACTGCGGGGGGAGAGAGAGACACTGCGGGGGGAGAGAGAGACACTGCGGGGGGAGAGAGAGACACTGCGGGGGAAGAGAGAGACAATGCGGGGGGAGAGAGAGACACTGCGGGGGGAGAGAGAGACACTGCGGGGGGGGGAGAGAGACACTGCGGGGGGAGAGAGAGACACTGCGGGGGGAGAGAGAGACACTGCAGGGGGAGAGAGAGACACTGCGGGGGGAGAGAGAGACACTGCGGAGGGGGAGAAAGACACGACGGGGGGAGAGAGGGAGACACTGCGAAGGGAGAGAGACACTGCGGGGGGAGAGAGAGACACTGCGGGGGTGAGAGAGAGACACGGCGGGGGGAGAGAGAGAGACACGGCGGGGGGGAGAGAGACACTGCGGGGGGGAGAGAGACACTGCGGGGGGGAGAGAGACACTGCGGGGGGGAGAGAGACACGGCGGGGGGAGAGAGAGAGACACTGCGGGGGGGAGAGAGAGACACTGCGGGGGGAGAGAGACACTGCGGGGGGGAGAGAGACACGACGGGGGGAGAGAGAGACACTGCGGGGGGAGAGAGAGACACTGCGGGGGCAGAGAGAGACACTGCGGGGGCAGAGAGAGACACTGCGGGGGGAGAGAGAGACACTGCGGGGGGAGAGAGAGACACTGCGGGGGGAGAGAGACACTGCGGGGGGAGAGAGACACTGCGGGGGGAGAGAAGGACACTGCGGGGGTGAGAGAGACACGGCAGGGGGAGAGAGAGAGACACTGCGGGGGGAGAGAGACACTGCGGGGGGAGAGAGAGACACTGCGGGGGGAGAGAGGGACACTGCGGGGGGAGAGAGAGACACTGCGGCGGGGAGAGAGACACTGCGGGGGGAGAGAGAAACACTGCGGAGGGGGAGAAAGACACGACGGGGGGAGAGAGGGAGACACTGCGGAGAGAGAGAGACACTACGGGGGGAGAGAGACACTGCGGGGGGAGAGAGAGACACTGCGGGGGGAGAGAGGGAGACACTGCGGGGGGAGAGAGAGACACTGCGAGGGGAGAGAGAGACACTGCGGTGGGAGAGAGACACTGCGGGGGGAGAGAGAGACACTGCGGGGGGAGAGAGAGAGACACTGCGGGGGGAGAGGGACACTGCGCGGGGAGAGAGACACTGCGGAGGGAGAGAGAGACACTGCAGGGGGGAGAAAGAGACACTGCGGGGGGAGAGAGACACTGCGGGGGGGGAGAGACACTGCGGGGGGAGAGAGAGACACTGCGGGGGGAGAGAGAGGCACTGCGGGGGGAGAGAGAGGCACTGCGGGGGGAGAGAGAGGCACTGCGGGGGGAGAGAGAGGCACTGCGGGGGGAGAGAGAGGCACTGCGGGGGGAGAGAGAGGCACTGCGGGGGGAGAGAGACAATGCGGGGGGAGAGGGAGACACTGCGGGGGGAGAGGGAGACACTGCGGAGGGGGAGAGAGACACTGCGGGGGGAGAGAGAGACACTGCGGGGGGAGAGAGAGACACTGCGGGGGGAGAGAGACAATGCGGGGGGAGAGAGAGACACTGCGGGGGGAGAGAGAGACAATGCGGGGGGAGAGAGAGACACTGCGGGGGGAGAGAGAGACAATGCAGGTGGAGAGAGAGACACTGCGGGGGGAGAGAGAGACACTGCGGTGGGGAGAGAGAGACACTGCGGGGGGAGAGGAAGACACTGCGGGGGGAGAGAGAGACACTGCTGGGGGAGAGAGACACTGCGGGGGCAGAGAGAGACACTGCGGGGGGAGAGAGACACTGCGGGGGGAGAGAGACACTGCGGGGGCAGAGAGAGACACTGCGGGGGGAAGAGAGAGACACTGCGGGGGGAGAGAGAGACAATGCGGGGGGAGAGAGAGAGACTGCGGGGGCAGAGAGAGACACTGCGGGGGGAGAGAGAGACACTGCGGGGGGAGAGAGAGACACTGCGGGGGGAGAGAGAGACACTGCGGGGGGAGAGAGAGACACTGCGGGGGGAGAGAGAGACACTGCGGGGGGAGAGAGAGACACTGCGGGGGGAGAGAGAGACACTGCAGGGGGAGAGAGAGACACTGTGGGGGGGAGAGAGACACTGCGGGGGGAGAGAGACACTGCGGGGGGAGAGAGGGACACTGCGGGGGGAGAGAGGGACACTGCGGGGGGAGAGAGAGACACTGCGGGGGGAGAGAGAGACACTGCGGGGGAGAGAGAGAGACACTGCGGGGGGGAGAGAGACACTGCGGGGGGAGAGAGAGACACTGCGGGGGGAGAGAGGGACACTGCGGGGGGAGAGAGAAACACTGCGGAGGGGGAGAAAGACACGACGGGGGGAGAGAGGGAGACACTGCGGAGGGAGAGAGACACTGCGGGGGGAGAGAGGGAGACACTGCGGGGGGAGAGAGAGACACTACGGGGGGAGAGAGACACTGCGGGGGGAGAGAGAGACACTGCGGGGGGAGAGAGGGACACTGCGGGGGGGGAGAGGGACACTGTGGAGGGGGAGAGAGACACTGCAGGGGGAGAGAGAGACACTGCGGGGGGAGAGAGAGACACTGCGGGGCGAGAGAGAGACACTGCGGGGGGAGAGAGAGACACTGCGGGGGGAGAGAGAGACACTGCGGGGGGAGAGAGAGACATTGCGGGGGGAGAGAGAGACACTGCGGGGGCAGAGAGAGACACTGCGGGGGGAGAGAGAGACACTGCGGGGGGAGAGAGAGACACTGCGGGGGGAGAGAGACACTGCGGGGGGGATAGAGACACTGCGGGGGGAGAGAGAAACACTGCGGGGGGAGAGAGAAACACTGCGGGGGGAGAGAGAAACACTGCGGGGGGAGAGAGAGACACTGCGGGGGGAGAGAGAGACACTGCGGAGGGGGAGAAAGACACGACGGGGGGAGAGAGGGAGACACTGCGGAGGGAGAGAGACACTGCTGGGGGAGAGAGAGATACTGCGGAGCGGGAGAGAGACACTGCGGGGGGAGAGAGATACTACGGGGGGAGAGAGAGACACTGCGGAGGGGGAGAGAGACACTGCGGGGGGAGAGAGAGACACTGCGGAGGGGGAGAGAGACACTGCGGGGGAGAGAGACACTGCGGGGGGAGAGAGAGACACTGCGGGGGAGAGAGACACTGCGGGGGGAGAGAGAGACACTGCGGGCGGAGAGAGGGAGACACTGCGGAGGGAGAGAGAGAAACTGCGGGGGGAGAGAGAGACACTGCGGGGGGAGAGAGAGATACTACTGGGAGAGACAGAGACACTGTGGAGGGGGAGAGAGACACTGCGGGGGGAGAGAGACACTGCGGGGGGAAGAGAGACACTGCGGGGGGAGAGGGACACACTGCGGGGGGAGAGAGAGACACTGCGGGGGGAGAGAGAGACACTGCGGGGGGAGAGAGAGACACTGCGGGCGGAGAGAGGGAGACACTGCGGGGGGAGAGAGAGACACTGCGGAGGGAGAGAGAGACACTGCGGGGGGAGAGAGAGAGACACTGCGGAGGGGGAGAGAGAGACACTGCGGAGGGAGAGAGAGAAACTACTGGGAGAGACAGAGACACTGCGGGGGGAGAGAGAGACACTGCGGGGGGAGAGAGAGATACTACTGGGAGAGACAGAGACACTGCGGGGGGAGAGAGAGACACTGCGGGGGGAGAGAGACACTGCGGGGGGAGAGAGAGATACTGCGGGGGAGAGAGAGACACTGCGGGGGGAGGGAGAGACACTGCGGGGGGAGAGAGAGACACTGCGGGGGGAGAGAGACACTGCGGGGGGAGAGAGAAACACTGCGGAGGGGGAGAAAGACACGACGGGGGGAGAGAGGGAGACACTGCGGGGGGAGAGAGAGACACTGCGGGGGGAGAGAGAGACACTGCGGGGGGAGAGAGAGACACTGCGGGGGGAGAGAGAGACACTGCGGGGGGAGAGAGAGACACTGCAGGGGGAGAGAGAGACACTGCGGGGGGAGAGAGAGACACTGCGGGGGGAGAGAGACACTGCGGGGGGAGAGAGAGACACTGCGGGGGGAGAGAGACACTGCGGGGGGAGAGAGAGACACTGCGGGGGGAGAGAGAGAGACACTGCGGGGGGAGAGAGAGACACTGCGGGGGGAGAGAGAGACACTGCGGGGGGAGAGAGAGACACTGCGGGGGGAGAGAGACACTGCGGGGGGAGAGAGAGACACTGCGGAGGGGGAGAGAGACACTGCGGGGGGAGAGAGAGACACTGCGGGGGGAGAGAGAGACACTGCGGGGGGAGAGAGAGACACTGCGGGGGGAGAGAGAGACACTGCGGGGGAGAGAGACACTGCGGGGGGAGAGAGAGACACTGCGGGGGAGAGAGACACTGCGGGGGGAGAGAGAGACACTGCGGGGGGAGAGAGAGACACTGCGGGGGGAGAGAGAGATACTACTGGGAGAGAGAGAGACACTGTGGAGGGGGAGAGAGACACTGCGGGGGGAGAGAGAGACACTGAGGGGGGAGAGAGAGACATTGCGGGGGGAGAGAGAGACACTGCGGGGGCAGAGAGAGACACTGCGGGGGGAGAGAGAGACACTGCGGGGGGAGAGAGAGACACTGCGGGGGGAGAGAGGGACAGGGCGGGGGGAGAGAGAGAGACACTGCGGGGGGGAGAGAGACACTGCGGGGGGGAGAGAGACACTGCGGGGGGGAGAGAGACACTGCGGGGGGAGAGAGAGACACTGCGGGGGGAGAGAGAGACACTGCGGGGGGAGAGAGACACTGCGGGGGGAGAGAGAGACACTGCGGGGGGAGAGAGGGACACTGCGGGGGGGAGAGAGAGACACTGCGGGGGGAGAGAGACACTGTGGGGGGAGAGAGAGACACTGCGGGGGGAGAGAGACACTGCGGGGGGAGAGAGGGACACTGCGGGGGGAGAGAGGGACACTGCGGGGGGGAGAGAGAGACACTGCGGGGGGGAGAGAGACACTGCGGGGGGAGAGAGAAACACTGCGGAGGGGGAGAAAGACACGACGGGGGGAGAGAGGGAGACACTGCGGAGAGAGAGAGACACTGCGGGGGGAGAGAGAGAGACACTGCGGGGGGAGAGAGAGAGACACTACGGGGGGAGAGAGACAGTGCGGGGGGAGAGAGAGATACTGCGGGGGGAGAGAGAGACACTACGGGGGGAGAGAGAGACACTGCGGAGGGGGAGAGAGACACTGCGGGGGGAGAGAGAGACACTGCGGAGGGGGAGAGAGACACTGCGGAGGGGGAGAGAGACACTGCGGGGGGAGAGAGAGACACTGCGGGGGGAGAGAGAGACACTGCTGGGGGAGAGAGAGACACTGCGGGGGGAGAGAGAGACACTGCGGGGGGAGAGAGAGACACTGCGGGGGGAGAGAGAGACACTGCGGGGGGGAGAGAGACACTGCGGGGGGGGAGAGAGACACTGCGGGGGGGGAGAGAGACACTGCGGGGGGAGAGAGACATACTGCGGGGGGAGAGAGAGACACTGCGGGGGGAGAGAGAGACACTGCGGGGGGGGAGAGAGAAACTGCGGGGGGAGAGAGAGACACTGCGGGGGGAGAGAGAGAAACTGCGGGGGGAGAGAGAGACACTGCGGGGGGAGAGAGAGACACTGCGGGGGGACAGAGAGACACTGCGGGGGGAGAGAGAGATATAGCCGGGGGAGAGAGAGAGACACTGCGGAGGGGGAGAGAGACACTGCAGGGGGAGAGAGAGACACTGCGGGGGGACAGAGAGACACTGCGGGGGGAGAGAGAGATATAGCGGGGGGAGAGAGAGAGACACTGCGGGGGGAGAGAGAGACACTGCGGGGGGAGAGAGAGACACTGCGGAGGGGGAGAGAGACACTGCGGAGGGGGAGAGAGACACTGCAGGGGGAGAGAGAGACACTGCGGGGGGAGAGGCAGACACTGCGGGGGAGAGAGAGATACTGCGGGTGGAGGGAGAGACACTGCGGGGGGAGAGAGAGACACTGCGGGGGGAGAGAGAGACACTGCGGGGGGAGAGAGAGACACTGCGGGGGGAGAGAGAGACACTGCGGGGGAGAGAGAGATACTGCGGGTGGAGGGAGAGACACTGCGGGTGGAGGGAGAGACACTGCGGGTGGAGGGAGAGACACTGCGGGGGGAGAGAGAGATACTACTGGGAGAGAGAGAGACACTGTGGAGGGGGAGAGAGACACTGCGGGGGGAGAGAGAGACATTGCGGGGGGAGAGAGAGACACTGCGGGGGCAGAGAGAGACACTGCGGGGGGAGAGAGAGACACTGCGGGGGGAGAGAGACACTGCGGGGGGAGAGAGGGACACTGCGGGGGCAGAGAGAGACACTGCGGGGGCAGAGAGAGACACTGCGGGGGGAGAGAGGGACACTGCGGGGGGAGGGAGAGACACTGCGGGGGGAGAGAGAGACACTGTGGGGGGGAGAGAGACACTGCGGGGGGAGAGAGAGACACTGTGGGGGGGAGAGAGACACTGCGGGGGGAGAGAGACACTGCGGGGGGAGAGAGGGACACTGCGGGGGGGAGAGAGAGACACTGCGGGGGGGAGAGAGACACTGCGGGGGGAGAGAGAAACACTGCGGAGGGGGAGAAAGACACGACGGGGGGAGAGAGGGAGACACTGCGGAGAGAGAGAGACACTGCGGGGGGAGAGAGAGAGACACTGCGGGGGGAGAGAGAGAGACACTACGGGGGGAGAGAGACATTGCGGAGGGAGAGAGAGACACTGCGGAGGGGGAGAGAGATATAGCGGGGGGAGAGAGAGACACTGCGGGGGGAGAGAGAGAGACACTGCGGGGGGGGAGAGAGAGACACTGCGGGGGGGAGAGGGACACTGCGGGGGGGAGAGAGAAACTGCGGGGGGGAGAGAGAGACACTGCGGGGGGAGAGAGAGACACTGCGGGGGGAGAGAGAGAGACACTGCGGGGGGAGAGAGAGAGACACTGCGGGGGGAGAGAGAGAGACACTGCGGGGGGAGAGAGAGAGACACTGCGGGGGGAGAGAGAGACACTGCGGAGGGGGAGAGAGAAACACTGCGGGGGGAGAGAGAAACACTGCGGAGGGGGAGAGAGACACTACGGGGGGAGAGAGGGAGACACTGCGGGGGGAGAGAGGGAGACACTGCGGAGGGGGAGAGAGACACTGCGGGGGGACAGAGAGACACTGCGGGGGGAGAGAGAGACACTGCGGGGGGAGAGAGAGACACTGCGGGGGGAGAGAGGGAGACACTGCGGAGGGGGAGAGAGACACTGCGGGGGGAGAGAGAGACACTGCGGGGAGAGAGAGAGACACTGCGGAGGGGGAGAGAGACACTACGGGGGGGGAGAGAGACACTGCGGGGGGACAGAGAGACACTGCGGGGAGAGAGAGAGACACTGCGGGGGGAGAGAGAGACACTGCGGGGGGAGAGAGAGACACTGCGGATGGGGAGAGAGACACTGCAGGGGGAGAGAGAGACACTGCGGGGGGAGAGGGAGACACTGCGGGTGGAGAGAGAGAAACTGCGGGGGGAGAGAGAGACACTGCGGGGGGGAGAGAGAGACACTGCGGGGGGAGAGCGACACTGCGGGGGGAGAGAGACACTGCTGGGGGAGAGAGAGACACTGCGGGGGGAGAGAGAGACACTGCAGGGGGAGAGAGGGACACTGCGGGGGGAGAGAGAGACACTGCGGAGGGGGAGAAAGACACGACGGGGGGAGAGAGGGAGACACTGCGGAGGGAGAGAGACACTGCGGGGGGAGAGAGGGAGGCACTGCGGGGGGAGAGAGAGACACTACGGGGGGAGAGAGACACTGCGGGGGGAGAGAGAGACACTGCGGGGGGAGAGAGGGATACTGCGGGGGGAGAGAGAGACACTGCGGGGGGAGAGAGAGATACTACTGGGAGAGAGAGAGACACTGTGGAGGGGGAGAGAGACACTGCGGGGGGAGAGAGAGACACTGCGGGGGGAGAGAGAGACACTGCGGGGGGAGAGAGAGACACTGCGGGGGGAGAGAGAGACACTGCGGGGGGAGAGAGAGACACTGCGGGGGGAGAGAGAGACACTGCGGGGGGAGAGAGGGACACTGCGGGGGGAGAGAGACACACGGCGGGGGGAGAGAGAGAGACACTGCGGGGGGGAGAGAGACACTGCGGGGGGGAGAGAGACACTGCGGGGGGAGAGAGAAACACTGCGGGGGGAGAGAGAAACACTGCGGAGGGGGAGAAAGACACGACGGGGGGAGAGAGGGAGACACTGCGGAGGGAGAGGGACACTGCTGGGGGAGAGATAGAGACACTACGGGGGGAGAGAGAGAGACACTACGGGGGGAGAGAGACACTGCGGGGGGAGAGAGAGATACTGCGGGGGGAGAGAGAGATACTACGGGGGGAGAGAGAGACACTGCGGAGGGAGAGAGAGACACTGCGGGGGAAGAGAGACACTGCGGGGGGAGAGGGACACACTGCGGGGGGAGAGAGAGAAACTGCGGGGGGAGAGAGAGACACTGCGGGGGGAGAGAGAGACACTGCGGGGGGAGAGAGGGACACTGCGGGGGGAGAGAGAGACACTGCGGGCGGAGAGAGGGAGACACTGCGGAGGGAGAGAGAGAAACTGCGGGGGGAGAGAGAGACACTGCGGGGGGAGAGAGAGACACTGCGGGGGGAGAGAGAGACACTGCGGGGGGAGAGGGACACACTGCGGGGGGAGAGAGAGAAACTGCGGGGGGAGAGAGAGACACTGCGGGGGGAGAGAGAGACACTGCGGGGGGAGAGGGACACACTGCGGGGGGAGAGAGAGAAACTGCGGGGGGAGAGAGAGACACTGCGGGGGGAGAGAGAGACACTGCGGGGGGAGAGAGAGACACTGCGGGGGGAGAGAGAGACACTGCGGGGGGAGAGAGAGACACTGCGGGGGGAGAGAGAGACACTGCGGGGGGAGAGAGGGACACTGCGGGGGGAGAGAGAGACACTGCGGGCGGAGAGAGGGAGACACTGCGGAGGGAGAGAGAGAAACTGCGGGGGGAGAGAGAGACACTGCGGGGGGAGAGAGAGACACTGCGGGGGAGAGAGACCCTGCGGGGGGAGAGAGAGACACTGCGGGGGGAGAGAGAGACACTGCGGGGGAGAGAGACACTGCGGGGGGAGAGAGAGACACTGCGGGGGAGAGAGAGACACTGCGGGGGAGAGAGACACTGCGGGGGGAGAGAGAGACACTGCGGGTGGAGGGAGAGACACTGCGGGTGGAGGGAGAGACACTGCGGGGGGAGAGAGAGAAACTGCGGGGGGAGAGAGAGATACTACTGGGAGAGAGAGAGACACTGTGGAGGGGGAGAGAGAGACACTGCGGGGGGAGAGAGAGACATTGCGGGGGGAGAGAGAGACACTGCGGGGGGAGAGAGAGACACTGCGGGGGGCGAGAGAGACAATGCGGGGGGAGAGAGAGACAATGCGGGGGGAGAGAGAGACACTGCGGGGGAAGAGAGAGACACTGCAGGGGGAGAGAGAGACACTGTGGGGGGGAGAGAGACACTGCGGGGGGAGAGAGACACTGCGGGGGGAGAGAGGGACACTGCGGGGGGGAGAGAGACACTGCGGGGGGAGAGAGACACTGCGGGGGGAGAGAGGGACACTGCGGAGGGGGAGAAAGACACGACGGGGGGAGAGAGGGAGACACTGCGGAGAGAGAGAGACACTGCGGGGGGAGAGAGAGAGACACTACGGGGGGAGAGAGACATTGCGGGGGCAGAGAGAGATACTGCGGGGGGAGAGAGAGATACTACGGGGGGAGAGAGAGACACTGCGGAGGGGGAGAGAGACACTGCGGGGGGAGAGAGAGAGACACTGCGGGGGGAGAGAGAGAGACACTACGGGGGGAGAGAGACATTGCGGGGGGAGAGAGAGATACTGCGGGGGGAGAGAGAGATACTACGGGGGGAGAGAGAGACACTGCGGAGGGGGAGAGAGACACTGCGGAGGGGGAGAGAGACACTGCGGAGGGGGAGAGAGACACTGCGGGGGGAGAGAGAGACACTGCGGGGGGAGAGAGAGACACTGCGGGGGGAGAGAGAGACACTGCGGGGGGAGAGAGACACTGCGGGGGGGGAGTGAGACACTGCGGGGGGAGAGAGACACTGCGGGGGAAGAGAGACACTGCGGGGGGAGAGAGAGACACTGCGGGGGGAGAGAGAGACACTGCGGTGGGAGGGAGAGACACTGCGGGGGGAGAGAGACACTGCGGGGGGGGAGTGAGACACTGCGGGGGGAGGGAGAGACACTGCGGGGGGAGAGAGAGAAACTGCGGGGGGAGAGAGAGAGACACTGCGGGGGGGAGAGAGACACTGCGGGGGGAGAGAGAAACACTGCGGAGGGGGAGAGAGACACTACGGGGGGAGAGAGGGAGACACTGCGGAGGGGGAGAGAGACACTGCAGGGGGAGAGAGAGACACTGCGGAGGGGGAGAGAGACACTGCGGGGGGAGAGAGAGATATAGCGGGGGGAGAGAGAGAGACACTGCGGGGGGAGAGAGAGACACTGCGGGGGGAGAGAGAGACACTGCGGAGGGGGAGAGAGATACTGCAGGGGGAGAGAGAGACACTGCGGGGGGAGAGAGAGACACTGCGGGGGGAGAGAGAGACTCTGCGGAGGGGGAGAGAGACACTGCAGGGGGAGAGAGAGACACTGCGGGGGGAGAGAGAGACACTGCGGGGGGAGAGGGAGACACTGCGGGTGGAGAGAGAGAAACTGCGGGGGGAGAGAGAGACACTGCGGGGGGGAGAGAGAGACACTGCGGGGGGAGAGCGACACTGCGGGGGGAGAGAGACACTGCTGGGGGAGAGAGAGACACTGCGGGGGGAGAGAGAGACACTGCAGGGGGAGAGAGAGACACTGCGGGGGGAGAGAGAGACATTGCTGGGGGAAAGAGAGAGACTGCGGGGGCAGAGAGAGACACTGCGGGGGGAGAGAGAGACACTGCGGGGGGAGAGAGGGAGACACTGCGGGGGGAGAGAGAGACACTACGGGGGGAGAGAGACACTGCGGGGGGAGAGAGAGACACTGCGGGGGGAGAGAGAATCACTACGGGGGGAGAGACACTGCGGGGGGAGAGAGGGACACTGCGGGGGGAGAGAGAATCACTGCGGAGGGGGAGAAAGACACGTCGGGGGGAGAGAGAGACACTGCGGGGGGAGAGAGGGAGACACTGCGGGGGGAGAGAGAGACACTACGGGGGGAGAGAGACACTGCGGGGGGAGAGAGAGACACTGCGGGGGGAGAGAGGGACACTGCGGGGGGGGAGAGGGACACTGTGGAGGGGGAGAGAGACACGCGGGGGGAGAGGGTGACACTGCGGAGGGGGAGAGAGACACTGCAGGGGGAGAGAGAGACACTGCGGGGGGAGAGAGAGATACTACTGGGAGAGAGAGAGACACTGTGGAGGGGGAGAGAGACACTGCGGGGGGAGAGAGAGACATTGCGGGGGGAGAGAGAGACACTGCGGGGGGAGAGAGAGACACTGCGGGGGGAGAGAGAGACACTGCGGGGGGAGAGAGAGACACTGCGGGGGGAGAGAGAGACACTGCGGGGGGAGAGAGAGACACTGCGGGGGGAGAGAGAGACACTGCGGGGGGAGAGAGAGACACTGCGGGGGGAGAGAGAGACACTGCGGGGGGAGAGAGACACACGGCGGGGGGAGAGAGAGAGACACTGCGGGGGGGAGAGAGACACTGCGGGGGGAGAGAGAAACACTGCGGGGGGAGAGAGAAACACTGCGGAGGGGGAGAAAGACACGACGGGGGGAGAGAGGGAGACACTGCGGAGGGAGAGAGACACTGCGGGGGGAGAGAGAGAGACACTTCGGGGGGAGAGAGACATTGCGGGGGGAGAGAGAGATACTGCGGGGGGAGAGAGAGATACTACGGGGGGAGAGAGAGACACTGCGGAGGGAGAGAGAGACACTGCGGGGGGAGAGAGAGACACTGCGGGGGGAGAGGGACACACTGCGGGGGGAGAGAGAGACACTGCGGGGGGAGAGAGAGACACTGCGGGGGGAGAGAGAGACACTGCGG
Organism: Pristiophorus japonicus; assembly: GCF_044704955.1. Lineage (NCBI taxonomy): Eukaryota > Metazoa > Chordata > Chondrichthyes > Pristiophoridae > Pristiophorus > Pristiophorus japonicus. Next base: position 54,905 of record NW_027254674.1, on the reverse strand, counting down.
GGGGAGAGAGAGACACTGCGGGGGGAGAGAGAGACACTGCGGGCGGAGAGAGGGAGACACTGCGGAGGGAGAGAGAGAAACTGCGGGGGGAGAGAGAGACACTGCGGGGGGAGAGAGGGACACTGCGGAGGGGGAGAGAGACACTGCGGGGGGAGAGAGACACTGCGGGGGGAGAGAGAGACACTGCGGGCGGAGAGAGGGAGACACTGCGGGGGGAGAGAGAGACACTGCGGGGGGAGAGAGAGACACTGCGGGGGGAGAGAGGGACACTGCGGAGGGGGAGAGAGACACTGCGGGGGGAGAGGGAGACACTGCGGAGGGGGAGAGAGACACTGCAGGGGGAGAGAGAGACACTGCGGGGGGAGAGAGAGATACTACTGGGAGAGACAGAGACACTGCGGGGGGGGAGAGAGACACTGCGGGGGGAGAGAGAGACACTGCGGGGGGAGCGGGAGACACTGCGGGGGGAGAGAGAGACACTGCGGGGGGGGAGAGAGACACTGCGGGGGGAGAGAGAGACACTGCCGGGGGAGAGAGATACAATGCGGGGGGAGAGAGAGACACTGCGGGGGGAGAGAGAGACACTGCGGGGGGAGGGAGAGACACTGCAGGGGGAGAGAGAGACACTGCGGGGGGAGAGAGAGACACTGCGGGGGAGAGAGACACTGCGGGGGGAGAGAGAGACACTGCGGGGGGAGAGAGAGACACTGCGGGGGAGAGAGACACTGCGGGCGGAGAGAGAGACACTGCGGGGGAGAGAGACACTGCGGGGGGAGAGAGAGATACTAGTGGGAGAGAGAGACACTGCGGAGGGGGAGAGAGACACTGCGGGGGGAGAGAGAGACATTGCGGGGGGAGAGAGAGACACTGCGGGGGCAGAGAGAGACACTGTGGGGGGGAGAGAGACACTGCGGGGGGAGAGAGGGACACTGCGGGGGGGAGAGAGAGACACTGCGGGGGGGAGAGAGAGACACTGCGGGGGGGAGAGAGACACTGCGGGGGGAGAGAGAAACACTGCGGAGGGGGAGAAAGACACGACGGGGGGAGAGAGGGAGACACTGCGGAGAGAGAGAGACACTGCGGGGGGAGAGAGAGAGACACTGCGGGGGGAGAGAGAGAGATACTACGGGGGGAGAGAGACATTGCGGGGGGAGAGAGAGATACTGCGGGGGGAGAGAGAGATACTACGGGGGGAGAGAGAGACACTGCGGAGGGGGAGAGAGACACTGCGGGGGGAGAGAGAGACACTGCGGATGGAGGGAGAGACACTGCGGGGGGAGAGAGAGAAACTGCGGGGGGAGAGAGAGACACTGCGGGGGGAGAGAGAGACACTGCGGGGGGGAGAGAGACACTGCGGGGGGAGAGAGACACTGCGGGGGGAGAGAGAGACACTGCGGGGGGAGAGAGAGACACTGCGGGGGGAGAGAGAGACACTGCGGGGGGAGATAGAGACACTGCGGGGGGGTAGAGAGACACTGCGGGGGGAGAGAGAGACACTGCGGGGGGAGGGAGAGACACTGCGGGGGGAGAGAGAGAAACTGCGGGGGAGAGAGAGAGACACTGCGGGGGGGAGAGAGACACTGCGGGGGGGAGAGAGAGACACTGCGGGGGGGAGAGAGACACTGCGGGGGGGAGAGAGAGACACTGCGGGGGGAGAGAGAGAGACACTGCGGGGGGGAGAGAGACACTGCGGGGGGAGAGAGAAACACTGCGGAGGGGGAGAGAGACACTACGGGGGGAGAGAGGGAGACACTGCGGAGGGGGAGAGAGACACTGCAGGGGGAGAGAGAGATATAGCGGGGGGAGAGAGAGAGACACTGCGGGGGGAGAGAGAGACACTGCGGGGGGAGAGAGAGACACTGCGGAGTGGGAGAGAGACACGGCAGGGGGAGAGAGAGACACTGCGGGGGGAGAGAGAGACACTGCGGAGGGAGAGAGAGACACTGCGGGGGGAGAGAGAGATATAGCGGGGGGGGAGAGAGAGACACTGCGGGGGGAGAGAGAGACACTGCGGGGGGAGAGAGAGACACTGCGGAGGGCGAGAGAGACACTGCAGGGGGAGAGAGAGACACTGCGGGGGGAGAGGGAGACACTGCGGGGGGAGAGAGAGACACTGCGGGGGGAGAGAGAGAGTCACTGCGGGGGGAGAGAGAGAAACTGCGGGGGGAGAGAGAGACACTGCGGGGGGAGAGAGAGATACTACTGGGATTGAGAGAGACACTGCGGGGGGAGAGAGAGACACTGCGGGGGGAGAGAGTGACACTGCGGGGGGAGAGAGAGACACTGCGGGGGGAGAGAGAGAAACTGCGGGGGGAGAGAGAGATACTACTGGGAGAGAGAGAGACACTGTGGAGGGTGAGAGAGACACTGCGGGGGGAGAGAGACACTGCGGGGGGAGAGAGAGACACTGCGGGGGGAGAGAGTGACACTGCGGGGGCAGAGAGAGACACTGCGGGGGGAGAGAGAGACACTGCGAGGGAGAGAGACACTGCGGGGGGAGAGAGAGATACTACTGGGAGAGAGAGAGACACTGCGGGGGGAGAGAGAGACACTGCGGGGGGAGAGAGAGACACTGCGGGGGGAGAGAGACACTGCGGGGGGAGAGAGAGACACTGCGGAGGGGGAGAAAGACACGACGGGGGGAGAGAGGGAGACACTGCAGAGGGAGAGAGAGACACTGCGGGGGCAGAGAGAGAGACACTGCGGGGGGGAGAGAGACACTGCGGGGGGAGAGAGACACTGCGGGGGGAGAGAGAGACAATGCGGGGGCAGAGAGAGAGACACTGCGGGGGGAGAGAGAGAGACACTGCGGGGGGGAGAGAGACACTGCGGGGGGAGAGAGACACACGGCGGGGGGAGAGAGAGAGACACTGCGGGGGGGAGAGAGACACTGCGGGGGGGAGAGAGACACTGCGGGGGGAGAGAGAAACACTGCGGGGGGAGAGAGAAACACTGCGGAGGGGGAGAAAGACACGACGGGGGGAGAGAGGGAGACACTGCGGAGGGAGAGAGACACTGCTGGGGGAGAGAGAGAGACACTGCGGGGGGAGAGAGAGAGACACTGCGGGGGGAGAGAGAGAGACACTACGGGGGGAGAGAGACACTGCGGGGGGAGAGAGAGATACTGCGGGGGGAGAGAGAGACACTGCGGGGGGAGAGAGAGACATACTGTGGGGGGAGGGAGAGACACTGCGGGGGGAGAGAGAGACACTGCGGGGGGAGAGAGAGACACTGCGGGGGAGTGAGAGACACTGCGGGGGAGAGAGACACTGCGGGGGAGAGAGACACTGCGGGGGGAGAGAGAGACACTGCGGGGGGAGAGAGAGACACTGCGGGGGAGAGAGACACTGCGGGGGGAGAGAGAGACACTGCGGGGGAGAGAGACACTGCGGGGGGAGAGAGAGACACTGCGGGTGGAGGGAGAGACACTGCGGGGGGAGAGAGAGAAACTGCGGGGGGAGAGAGAGACACTGCGGGGGGAGAGAGAGATACTACTGGGAGAGACAGAGACACTGTGGAGGGGGAGAGAGACACTGCGGGGGGAGAGAGACACTGCGGGGGGGGAGAGAGACACTGCGGGGGGAGAGGGAGACACTGCGGGGGGAGAGAGAGACACTGCGGGGAGAGAGAGACACTGCGGGGGGAGAGAGAGACACTGCGGGGGGAGAGAGAGACACTGCGGGGGGAGAGAGAGACAATGCGGGGGGAGAGAGAGAGACACTGCGGGGGAGAGAGAGACACTGCGGGGGGAGAGAGAGACACTGCGGGGGGAGAGAGAGATACTACTGGGAGAGAGAGAGACACTGCGGGGGGAGAGAGACACTGCTGGGGGAAAGAGAGACACTGCGGGGGGAGAGAGAGACACTGCGGGGGGAGAGGGAGACACTGCGGGTGGAGAGAGAGAAACTGCGGGGGGAGAGAGAGACATTGCGGGGGGAGAGAGAGACATTGCGGGGGGAGAGAGAGACACTGCGGGGGGAGAGAGACATACTGCGGGGGGAGAGAGAGACACTGCGGGGGGAGGGAGAGACACTGCGGGGGGAGAGAGAGAAACTGCGGGGGGAGAGAGAGACACTGCGGGGGGAGAGAGAGACACTGCGGGGGGAGAGAGAGACACTGCGGGGGGAGAGAGAGACACTGCGGGGGGGAGAGAGACACTGCGGGGGGAGAGAGAAACACTGCGGAGGGGGAGAGAGACACTACGGGGGGAGAAAGAGACACTGCGGGGGGAGAGAGAGACACTGCGGAGGGGGAGAGAGACACTGCAGGGGGAGAGAGAGACACTGCGGGGGGAGAGGGAGACACTGCGGGTGGAGAGAGAGAAACTGCGGGGGGAGAGAGAGACATTGCGGGGGGAGAGAGAGAGACACTGCGGGGGGAGAGCGACACTGCGCGGGGAGAGAGACACTGCGGAGGGAGAGAGAGACACTGCGGAGGGGGAGAAAGACACGACGGGGGGAGAGAGGGAGACACTGCAGAGGGAGAGAGAGACACTGCGGGGGCAGAGAGAGAGACACTGCGGGGGGAGAGAGAGAGACACTGCGGGGGGGAGAGAGACACTGCGGGGGGAGAGAGACACTGCGGGGGGAGAGAGAGACAATGCGGGGGCAGAGAGAGAGACACTGCGGGGGGAGAGAGAGAGACACTGCGGGGGGGAGAGAGACACTGCGGGGGGAGAGAGACACACGGCGGGGGGAGAGAGAGAGACACTGCGGGGGGGAGAGAGACACTGCGGGGGGGAGAGAGACACTGCGGGGGGAGAGAGAAACACTGCGGGGGGAGAGAGAAACACTGCGGAGGGGGAGAAAGACACGACGGGGGGAGAGAGGGAGACACTGCGGAGGGAGAGAGACACTGCTGGGGGAGAGAGAGAGACACTGCGGGGGGAGAGAGAGAGACACTGCGGGGGGAGAGAGAGAGACACTACGGGGGGAGAGAGACACTGCGGGGGGAGAGAGAGATACTGCGGGGGGAGAGAGAGACACTGCGGGGGGAGAGAGAGACATACTGTGGGGGGAGGGAGAGACACTGCGGGGGGAGAGAGAGACACTGCGGGGGGAGAGAGAGACACTGCGGGGGAGTGAGAGACACTGCGGGGGAGAGAGACACTGCGGGGGAGAGAGACACTGCGGGGGGAGAGAGAGACACTGCGGGGGGAGAGAGAGACACTGCGGGGGAGAGAGACACTGCGGGGGGAGAGAGAGACACTGCGGGGGAGAGAGACACTGCGGGGGGAGAGAGAGACACTGCGGGTGGAGGGAGAGACACTGCGGGGGGAGAGAGAGAAACTGCGGGGGGAGAGAGAGACACTGCGGGGGGAGAGAGAGATACTACTGGGAGAGACAGAGACACTGTGGAGGGGGAGAGAGACACTGCGGGGGGAGAGAGACACTGCGGGGGGGGAGAGAGACACTGCGGGGGGAGAGGGAGACACTGCGGGGGGAGAGAGAGACACTGCGGGGGGAGAGAGAGACACTGCGGGGAGAGAGAGACACTGCGGGGGGAGAGAGAGACACTGCGGGGGGAGAGAGAGACACTGCGGGGGGAGAGAGAGACAATGCGGGGGGAGAGAGAGAGACACTGCGGGGGAGAGAGAGACACTGCGGGGGGAGAGAGAGACACTGCGGGGGGAGAGAGAGATACTACTGGGAGAGAGAGAGACACTGCGGGGGGAGAGAGACACTGCTGGGGGAAAGAGAGACACTGCGGGGGGAGAGAGAGACACTGCGGGGGGAGAGGGAGACACTGCGGGTGGAGAGAGAGAAACTGCGGGGGGAGAGAGAGACATTGCGGGGGGAGAGAGAGACATTGCGGGGGGAGAGAGAGACACTGCGGGGGGAGAGAGACATACTGCGGGGGGAGAGAGACATACTGCGGGGGGAGAGAGAGACACTGCGGGGGGAGGGAGAGACACTGCGGGGGGAGAGAGAGAAACTGCGGGGGGAGAGAGAGACACTGCGGGGGGAGAGAGAGACACTGCGGGGGGAGAGAGAGACACTGCGGGGGGGAGAGAGACACTGCGGGGGGAGAGAGAAACACTGCGGAGGGGGAGAGAGACACTACGGGGGGAGAGAGAGACACTGCGGAGGGGGAGAGAGACACTGCAGGGGGAGAGAGAGACACTGCGGGGGGAGAGGGAGACACTGCGGGTGGAGAGAGAGAAACTGCGGGGGGAGAGAGAGACATTGCGGGGGGAGAGAGAGAGACACTGCGGGGGGAGAGCGACACTGCGCGGGGAGAGAGACACTGCGGAGGGAGAGAGAGACACTGCGGGGGGAGAGAGAGACACTGCGGGGGAGAGAGAGACACTGCGGGGGGAGAGAGAGAGACACTTCGGGGGGAGAGAGAGAGACACTGCGGGCGGAGAGAGGGAGACACTGCGGAGGGAGAGAGACACTGCGGGGGGAGAGAGAGAGACACTTCGGGGGGAGAGAGACATTGCGGGGGGAGAGAGAGATACTGCGGGGGGAGAGAGAGATACTACGGGGGGAGAGAGAGACACTGCGGAGGGAGAGAGAGACACTGCGGGGGGAGAGAGAGACACTGCGGGGGGAGAGGGACACACTGCGGGGGGAGAGAGAGACACTGCGGGGGGAGAGAGAGACACTGCGGGGGGAGAGAGAGACACTGCGGGGGGAGAGAGAGACACTGCGGGGGGAGAGAGAGACACTGCGGGCGGAGAGAGGGAGACACTGCGGAGGGAGAGAGAGAAACTGCGGGGGGAGAGAGAGACACTGCGGGGGGAGAGAGGGACACTGCGGAGGGGGAGAGAGACACTGCGGGCGGAGAGAGAGACACTGCGGGGGGAGAGAGAGACACTGCGGTGGGAGAGAGACACTGCGGGGGGAGAGAGAGACACTGCGGGGGGAGAGAGACACTGCGGGGGGAGAGAGAGACACTGCGGGCGGAGAGAGGGAGACACTGCGGGGGGAGAGAGAGACACTGCGGGGGGAGAGAGAGACACTGCGGGGGGAGAGAGGGACACTGCGGAGGGGGAGAGAGACACTGCGGGGGGAGAGGGAGACACTGCGGAGGGGGAGAGAGACACTGCAGGGGGAGAGAGAGACACTGCGGGGGGAGAGAGAGATACTACTGGGAGAGACAGAGACACTGCGGGGGGGGAGAGAGACACTGCGGGGGGAGAGAGAGACACTGCGGGGGGAGCGGGAGACACTGCGGGGGGAGAGAGAGACACTGCGGGGGGGGAGAGAGACACTGCGGGGGGAGAGAGAGACACTGCCGGGGGAGAGAGATACAATGCGGGGGGAGAGAGAGACACTGCGGGGGGAGAGAGAGACACTGCGGGGGGAGGGAGAGACACTGCAGGGGGAGAGAGAGACACTGCGGGGGGAGAGAGAGACACTGCGGGGGAGAGAGACACTGCGGGGGGAGAGAGAGACACTGCGGGGGGAGAGAGAGACACTGCGGGGGAGAGAGACACTGCGGGCGGAGAGAGAGACACTGCGGGGGAGAGAGACACTGCGGGGGGAGAGAGAGATACTAGTGGGAGAGAGAGACACTGCGGAGGGGGAGAGAGACACTGCGGGGGGAGAGAGAGACATTGCGGGGGGAGAGAGAGACACTGCGGGGGCAGAGAGAGACACTGTGGGGGGGAGAGAGACACTGCGGGGGGAGAGAGGGACACTGCGGGGGGGAGAGAGAGACACTGCGGGGGGGAGAGAGAGACACTGCGGGGGGGAGAGAGACACTGCGGGGGGAGAGAGAGACACTGCGGGGGGAGAGAGAAACACTGCGGAGGGGGAGAAAGACACGACGGGGGGAGAGAGGGAGACACTGCGGAGAGAGAGAGACACTGCGGGGGGAGAGAGAGAGACACTGCGGGGGGAGAGAGAGAGATACTACGGGGGGAGAGAGACATTGCGGGGGGAGAGAGAGATACTGCGGGGGGAGAGAGAGATACTACGGGGGGAGAGAGAGACACTGCGGAGGGGGAGAGAGACACTGCGGGGGGAGAGAGAGACACTGCGGATGGAGGGAGAGACACTGCGGGGGGAGAGAGAGAAACTGCGGGGGGAGAGAGAGACACTGCGGGGGGAGAGAGAGACACTGCGGGGGGGAGAGAGACACTGCGGGGGGAGAGAGACACTGCGGGGGGAGAGAGAGACACTGCGGGGGGAGAGAGAGACACTGCGGGGGGAGAGAGAGACACTGCGGGGGGAGATAGAGACACTGCGGGGGGGTAGAGAGACACTGCGGGGGGAGAGAGAGACACTGCGGGGGGAGGGAGAGACACTGCGGGGGGAGAGAGAGAAACTGCGGGGGAGAGAGAGAGACACTGCGGGGGGGAGAGAGACACTGCGGGGGGGAGAGAGAGACACTGCGGGGGGGAGAGAGACACTGCGGGGGGGAGAGAGAGACACTGCGGGTGGAGAGAGAGACACTGCGGGGGGAGAGAGAGAGACACTGCGGGGGGGAGAGAGACACTGCGGGGGGAGAGAGAAACACTGCGGAGGGGGAGAGAGACACTACGGGGGGAGAGAGGGAGACACTGCGGAGGGGGAGAGAGACACTGCAGGGGGAGAGAGAGATATAGCGGGGGGAGAGAGAGAGACACTGCGGGGGGAGAGAGAGACACTGCGGGGGGAGAGAGAGACACTGCGGAGTGGGAGAGAGACACGGCAGGGGGAGAGAGAGACACTGCGGGGGGAGAGAGAGACACTGCGGAGGGAGAGAGAGACACTGCGGGGGGAGAGAGAGATATAGCGGGGGGGGAGAGAGAGACACTGCGGGGGGAGAGAGAGACACTGCGGGGGGAGAGAGAGACACTGCGGAGGGCGAGAGAGACACTGCAGGGGGAGAGAGAGACACTGCGGGGGGAGAGGGAGACACTGCGGGGGGAGAGAGAGACACTGCGGGGGGAGAGAGAGAGTCACTGCGGGGGGAGAGAGAGAAACTGCGGGGGGAGAGAGAGACACTGCGGGGGGAGAGAGAGATACTACTGGGATTGAGAGAGACACTGCGGGGGGAGAGAGAGACACTGCGGGGGGAGAGAGTGACACTGCGGGGGGAGAGAGAGAAACTGCGGGGGGAGAGAGAGAAACTGCGGGGGGAGAGAGAGATACTACTGGGAGAGAGAGAGACACTGTGGAGGGTGAGAGAAACACTGCGGGGGGAGAGAGACACTGCGGGGGGAGAGAGAGACACTGCGGGGGGAGAGAGTGACACTGCGGGGGCAGAGAGAGACACTGCGGGGGGAGAGAGAGACACTGCGGGGGAGAGAGACACTGCGGGGGGAGAGAGAGATACTACTGGGAGAGAGAGAGACACTGCGGGGGGAGAGAGAGACACTGCGGGGGGAGAGAGAGACACTGCGGGGGGAGAGAGACACTGCGGGGGGAGAGAGAGACACTGCGGAGGGGGAGAAAGACACGACGGGGGGAGAGAGGGAGACACTGCAGAGGGAGAGAGAGACACTGCGGGGGCAGAGAGAGAGACACTGCGGGGGGAGAGAGAGAGACACTGCGGGGGGGAGAGAGACACTGCGGGGGGAGAGAGACACTGCGGGGGGAGAGAGAGACAATGCGGGGGCAGAGAGAGAGACACTGCGGGGGGAGAGAGAGAGACACTGCGGGGGGGAGAGAGACACTGCGGGGGGAGAGAGACACACGGCGGGGGGAGAGAGAGAGACACTGCGGGGGGGAGAGAGACACTGCGGGGGGGAGAGAGACACTGCGGGGGGAGAGAGAAACACTGCGGGGGGAGAGAGAAACACTGCGGAGGGGGAGAAAGACACGACGGGGGGAGAGAGGGAGACACTGCGGAGGGAGAGAGACACTGCTGGGGGAGAGAGAGAGACACTGCGGGGGGAGAGAGAGAGACACTGCGGGGGGAGAGAGAGAGACACTACGGGGGGAGAGAGACACTGCGGGGGGAGAGAGAGATACTGCGGGGGGAGAGAGAGACACTGCGGGGGGAGAGAGAGACATACTGTGGGGGGAGGGAGAGACACTGCGGGGGGAGAGAGAGACACTGCGGGGGAGTGAGAGACACTGCGGGGGAGAGAGACACTGCGGGGGGAGAGAGAGACACTGCGGGGGAGTGAGAGACACTGCGGGGGAGAGAGACACTGCGGGGGAGAGAGACACTGCGGGGGGAGAGAGAGACACTGCGGGGGGAGAGAGAGACACTGCGGGGGAGAGAGACACTGCGGGGGGAGAGAGAGACACTGCGGGGGAGAGAGACACTGCGGGGGGAGAGAGAGACACTGCGGGTGGAGGGAGAGACACTGCGGGGGGAGAGAGAGAAACTGCGGGGGGAGAGAGAGACACTGCGGGGGAGAGAGACACTGCGGGGGGAGAGAGAGACACTGCGGGGGGAGAGAGAGATACTACTGGGAGAGACAGAGACACTGTGGAGGGGGAGAGAGACACTGCGGGGGGAGAGAGACACTGCGGGGGGGGAGAGAGACACTGCGGGGGGAGAGGGAGACACTGCGGGGGGAGAGAGAGACACTGCGGGGGGAGAGAGAGACACTGCGGGGGGAGAGAGACACTGCGGGGGGAGAGAGAGACACTGCGGGGGGAGAGAGAGACACTGCGGGGGGAGAGAGAGACAATGCGGGGGGAGAGAGAGAGACACTGCGGGGGAGAGAGAGACACTGCGGGGGGAGAGGGAGACACTGCGGGTGGAGAGAGAGAAACTGCGGGGGGAGAGAGAGACATTGCGGGGGGAGAGAGAGACATTGCGGGGGGAGAGAGAGACACTGCGGGGGGAGAGAGACATACTGCGGGGGGAGAGAGAGACACTGCGGGGGGAGGGAGAGACACTGCGGGGGGAGAGGGAGACACTGCGGGTGGAGAGAGAGAAACTGCGGGGGGAGAGAGAGACATTGCGGGGGGAGAGAGAGACATTGCGGGGGGAGAGAGAGACACTGCGGGGGGAGAGAGACATACTGCGGGGGGAGAGAGAGACACTGCGGGGGGAGGGAGAGACACTGCGGGGGGAGAGAGAGAAACTGCGGGGGGAGAGAGAGACACTGCGGGGGGAGAGAGAGACACTGCGGGGGGAGAGAGAGACACTGCGGGGGGGAGAGAGACACTGCGGGGGGAGAGAGAAACACTGCGGAGGGGGAGAGAGACACTACGGGGGGAGAAAGAGACACTGCGGGGGGAGAGAGAGACACTGCGGAGGGGGAGAGAGACACTGCAGGGGGAGAGAGAGACACTGCGGGGGGAGAGGGAGACACTGCGGGGGGAGAGAGAGAAACTGCGGGGGGAGAGAGAGAGACACTGCGGGGGGAGAGCGACACTGCGCGGGGAGAGAGACACTGCGGAGGGAGAGAGAGACACTGCGGGGGCAGAGAGAGAGACACTGCGGGGGGAGAGAGAGAGACACTGCGGGGGGGAGAGAGACACTGCGGGGGGAGAGAGACACTGCGGGGGGAGAGAGAGACAATGCGGGGGCAGAGAGAGAGACACTGCGGGGGGAGAGAGAGAGACACTGCGGGGGGGAGAGAGACACTGCGGGGGGAGAGAGAGACACTGCGGGGGGAGAGAGAGAGACACTGCGGGGGGGAGAGAGACACTGCGGGGGGGAGAGAGACACTGCGGGGGGGAGAGAGACACTGCGGGGGGGAGAGAGACACTGCGGGGGGAGAGAGAGACACTGCGGGGGGAGAGAGAGAGACTGCGGGGGAGAGAGACACTGCGGGCGGAGAGAGAGACACTGCGGGGGGGAGAGAGACACTGCGGGGGGAGAGAGAAACACTGCGGGGGGAGAGAGAAACACTGCGGAGGGGGAGAAAGACACGACGGGGGGAGAGAGGGAGACACTGCGGAGGGAGAGAGACACTGCTGGGGGAGAGAGAGAGACACTGCGGGGGGAGAGAGAGAGACACTGCGGGGGGAGAGAGAGAGACACTACGGGGGGAGAGAGACACTGCGGGGGGAGAGAGAGATACTGCGGGGGGAGAGAGAGACACTGCGGGGGGAGAGAGAGACATACTGTGGGGGGAGGGAGAGACACTGCGGGGGGAGAGAGAGACACTGCGGGGGGAGAGAGAGACACTGCGGGGGAGTGAGAGACACTGCGGGGGAGAGAGACACTGCGGGGGAGAGAGACACTGCGGGGGGAGAGAGAGACACTGCGGGGGGAGAGAGAGACACTGCGGGGGAGAGAGACACTGCGGGGGGAGAGAGAGACACTGCGGGGGAGAGAGACACTGCGGGGGGAGAGAGAGACACTGCGGGTGGAGGGAGAGACACTGCGGGGGGAGAGAGAGAAACTGCGGGGGGAGAGAGAGACACTGCGGGGGGAGAGAGAGATACTACTGGGAGAGACAGAGACACTGTGGAGGGGGAGAGAGACACTGCGGGGGGAGAGAGACACTGCGGGGGGGGAGAGAGACACTGCGGGGGGAGAGGGAGACACTGCGGGGGGAGAGAGAGACACTGCGGGGGGAGAGAGAGACACTGCGGGGAGAGAGAGACACTGCGGGGGGAGAGAGAGACACTGCGGGGGGAGAGAGAGACACTGCGGGGGGAGAGAGAGACAATGCGGGGGGAGAGAGAGAGACACTGCGGGGGAGAGAGAGACACTGCGGGGGGAGAGAGAGACACTGCGGGGGGAGAGAGAGATACTACTGGGAGAGAGAGAGACACTGCGGGGGGAGAGAGACACTGCTGGGGGAAAGAGAGACACTGCGGGGGGAGAGAGAGACACTGCGGGGGGAGAGGGAGACACTGCGGGTGGAGAGAGAGAAACTGCGGGGGGAGAGAGAGACATTGCGGGGGGAGAGAGAGACATTGCGGGGGGAGAGAGAGACACTGCGGGGGGAGAGAGACATACTGCGGGGGGAGAGAGACATACTGCGGGGGGAGAGAGAGACACTGCGGGGGGAGGGAGAGACACTGCGGGGGGAGAGAGAGAAACTGCGGGGGGAGAGAGAGACACTGCGGGGGGAGAGAGAGACACTGCGGGGGGAGAGAGAGACACTGCGGGGGGGAGAGAGACACTGCGGGGGGAGAGAGAAACACTGCGGAGGGGGAGAGAGACACTACGGGGGGAGAGAGAGACACTGCGGGGGGAGAGAGAGACACTGCGGAGGGGGAGAGAGACACTGCAGGGGGAGAGAGAGACACTGCGGGGGGAGAGGGAGACACTGCGGGTGGAGAGAGAGAAACTGCGGGGGGAGAGAGAGACACTGCGGGGGGAGAGAGAGACACTGCGGGGGGAGAGAGAGACACTGCGGGGGGAGAGAGAGACAATGCGGGGGGAGAGAGAGAGACACTGCGGGGGAGAGAGAGACACTGCGGGGGAGAGAGAGACACTGCGGGGGGAGAGAGAGAAACTGCGGGGGGAGAGAGAGACACTGCGGGGGGAGAGAGAGATACTACTGGGAGAGAGAGAGACACTGCGGGGGGAGAGAGACACTGCTGGGGGAAAGAGAGAGACTGCGGGGGCAGAGAGAGACACTGCGGGGGGAGAGAGAGACACTGCGGGGGGAGAGAGAGACACTGCGGGGGGAGAGAGAGACACTGCGGGGGGAGAGAGAGACACTGCGGGGGGAGAGAGAGACACTGCAGGGGGAGAGAGAGACAATGCGGGGGGAGAGAGAGAGACACTGCGGGGGAGAGAGACAGACTGTGGGGGGAGAGAGAGACACTGCGGGGGGAGGGAGAGACACTGCGGGGGGAGAGAGAGACACTGCGGGGGGAGAGAGAGACACTGCGGGGGGAGAGAGAGACACTGCGGGGGAGAGAGAGACACTGCGGGGGGAGAGAGAGACACTGCGGGGGGAGAGACAGACACTGCGGGGGGAGAGAGAGACACTGCGGGGGGAGAGACAGACACTGCGGGGGGAGAGAGAGACACTGCGGGGGGAGAGAGAGAGACACTGCGGGTGAGAGAGAGACACTGCGGGGGGAGAGAGAGACACTGCGGGGGGGAGAGAGACACTGCGGGGGGAGAGAGAGAGAGACACTGCGGGGGAGAGAGAGACACTGCTGGGGGAGAGAAAGATACTGCGGGGGGAGAGTGAGACACTGCGGGGGGAGAGAGAGACACTGCGGAGGGGGAGAGAGACACTGCGGGGGGAGAGAGACACTGCGGGGGGAGAGAGACACTGCGGGGGGAGAGAGACACTGCGGGGGGAGAGAGACACTGCGTGGGGGTGAGAGACACTGCGGGGGGAGAGAGACATGCGGGGGGAGAGAGACATGCGGGGGGAGAGAGAGACACTGCGGGGGGAGAGAGACACTGCGGGGTGAGAGAGAGACACTGCGGGGGGAGAGAGAGAGACACTGCGGGGGGAGAGAAAGACACTGCGGGGGGAGAGAAAGACACTGCGGGGGGAGAGGGACACACTGCGGGGGGAGAGGGAGACACTGCGGGGGGAGAGAGAGACACTGCGGGGGGAGAGAGACACTGCGGGGGGAGAGGGACACACTGCGGGGGGAGAGGGAGACACTGCGGGGGGAGAGAGAGACACTGCGGGCGGAGAGAGGGAGACACTGCGGAGGGAGAGAGAGACACTGCGGGGGGAGAGAGAGAAACTGCGGGGGAGAGAGACACTGCGGGGGGAGAGAGAGAAACTGCGGGGGAGAGAGACACTGCGGGGGGAGAGAGAGACACTGCGGGGGGAGAGAGAGATACTACTGGGAGAGAGAGAGACACTGTGGAGGGGGAGAGAGACACTGCGGGGGGAGAGAGAGACATTGCTGGGGGAAAGAGAGAGACACTGCGGGGGCAGAGAGAGACACTGCGGGGAGAGAGAGACACTGCGGGGGGAGAGAGAGACAATGCGGGGGGAGAGAGAGACACTGCGGGGGGAGAGAGAGACACTGCGGGGGGAGAGAGAGACACTGCGGGGGGAGAGAGAGAAACTGCGGGGGGAGAGAGAGACACTGCGGGGGGAGAGAGAGAGACACTGCGGGGGGAGAGAGAGACACTGCGGGGGGGAGAGAGACACTGCGGGGGGAGAGAGACACTGCGGGGAGAGGGAGAGACACTGCGGGGGGAGAGAGAGAAACTGCGGGGGGAGAGAGAGACACTGCGGGGGGAGAGAGAGAGACACTGCGGGGGGAGAGAGAGACACTGCGGGGGGGAGAGAGACACTGCGGGGGGAGAGAGACACTGCGGGGGTAGAGAGACACTGCGGGGGGAGAGAGACACTGCCGGGGGGGAGAGAGACACTGCGGGGGGAGAGAGACACTGCGGGGGTAGAGAGACACTGCGGGGGGAGAGAGACACTGCCGGGGGGGAGAGAGACACTGCGGGGGGAGAGAGAGAGACACTGCGGGGGTAGAGAGACACTGCGGGGGGAGAGAGACACTGCCGGGGGGGAGAGAGACACTGCGGGGGTAGAGAGACACTGCGGGGGTAGAGAGACACTGCGGGGGGAGAGAGAGACACTGCGGGGGTCGAGAGACACTGCGGGGGGAGAGAGACACTGCCGGGGGGGAGAGAGACACTGCGGAGGGGGAGAGAGACACTGCGGGGGGAGAGAGACACTGCGGGGGGAGAGAGAGAGACACTGCGGGGGGAGAGAGACACTGCGGGGGGAGAGAGAGACACTGCGGGGGGAGAGAGAGAGACACTGCGGGGGGAGAGAGGGACACTGCGGGGGGAGAGACACACTGCGGGGGGAGAGAGACACTGCGTGGGGGTGAGAGACACTGCGGGGGGAGAGAGACATGCGGGGGGAGAGAGACATGCGGGGGGAGAGAGAGACACTGTGGGGGGAGAGAGACACTGCGGGGTGAGAGAGAGACACTGCGGGGGGAGAGAGAGAGACACTGCGGGGGGAGTGAAAGACACTGCCGGGGGAGAGAGACACTGCGGGGGGAGAGAGAGACACTGCGGGGGGGAGAGAGACACTGCGGGGGGAGAGAGAAACACTGCGGAGGGGGAGAGAGACACTACGGGGGGAGAGAGGGAGACACTGCGGAGGGGGAGAGAGACACTGCAGGGGGAGAGAGAGATATAGCGGGGGGAGAGAGAGAGACACTGCGGGGGGAGAGAGAGACACTGCGGGGGGAGAGAGAGACACTGCGGAGTGGGAGAGAGACACGGCAGGGGGAGAGAGAGACACTGCGGGGGGAGAGAGAGACACTGCGGAGGGAGAGAGAGACACTGCGGGGGGAGAGAGAGATATAGCGGGGGGGGAGAGAGAGACACTGCGGGGGGAGAGAGAGACACTGCGGGGGGAGAGAGAGACACTGCGGAGGGCGAGAGAGACACTGCAGGGGGAGAGAGAGACACTGCGGGGGGAGAGGGAGACACTGCGGGGGGAGAGAGAGACACTGCGGGGGGAGAGAGAGAGTCACTGCGGGGGGAGAGAGAGAAACTGCGGGGGGAGAGAGAGACACTGCGGGGGGAGAGAGAGATACTACTGGGATTGAGAGAGACACTGCGGGGGGAGAGAGAGACACTGCGGGGGGAGAGAGTGACACTGCGGGGGGAGAGAGAGAAACTGCGGGGGGAGAGAGAGAAACTGCGGGGGGAGAGAGAGATACTACTGGGAGAGAGAGAGACACTGTGGAGGGTGAGAGAAACACTGCGGGGGGAGAGAGACACTGCGGGGGGAGAGAGAGACACTGCGGGGGGAGAGAGTGACACTGCGGGGGCAGAGAGAGACACTGCGGGGGGAGAGAGAGACACTGCGGGGGAGAGAGACACTGCGGGGGGAGAGAGAGATACTACTGGGAGAGAGAGAGACACTGCGGGGGGAGAGAGAGACACTGCGGGGGGAGAGAGAGACACTGCGGGGGGAGAGAGACACTGCGGGGGGAGAGAGAGACACTGCGGAGGGGGAGAAAGACACGACGGGGGGAGAGAGGGAGACACTGCAGAGGGAGAGAGAGACACTGCGGGGGCAGAGAGAGAGACACTGCGGGGGGAGAGAGAGAGACACTGCGGGGGGGAGAGAGACACTGCGGGGGGAGAGAGACACTGCGGGGGGAGAGAGAGACAATGCGGGGGCAGAGAGAGAGACACTGCGGGGGGAGAGAGAGAGACACTGCGGGGGGGAGAGAGACACTGCGGGGGGAGAGAGACACACGGCGGGGGGAGAGAGAGAGACACTGCGGGGGGGAGAGAGACACTGCGGGGGGGAGAGAGACACTGCGGGGGGAGAGAGAAACACTGCGGGGGGAGAGAGAAACACTGCGGAGGGGGAGAAAGACACGACGGGGGGAGAGAGGGAGACACTGCGGAGGGAGAGAGACACTGCTGGGGGAGAGAGAGAGACACTGCGGGGGGAGAGAGAGAGACACTGCGGGGGGAGAGAGAGAGACACTACGGGGGGAGAGAGACACTGCGGGGGGAGAGAGAGATACTGCGGGGGGAGAGAGAGACACTGCGGGGGGAGAGAGAGACATACTGTGGGGGGAGGGAGAGACACTGCGGGGGGAGAGAGAGACACTGCGGGGGAGTGAGAGACACTGCGGGGGAGAGAGACACTGCGGGGGGAGAGAGAGACACTGCGGGGGAGTGAGAGACACTGCGGGGGAGAGAGACACTGCGGGGGAGAGAGACACTGCGGGGGGAGAGAGAGACACTGCGGGGGGAGAGAGAGACACTGCGGGGGAGAGAGACACTGCGGGGGGAGAGAGAGACACTGCGGGGGAGAGAGACACTGCGGGGGGAGAGAGAGACACTGCGGGTGGAGGGAGAGACACTGCGGGGGGAGAGAGAGAAACTGCGGGGGGAGAGAGAGACACTGCGGGGGAGAGAGACACTGCGGGGGGAGAGAGAGACACTGCGGGGGGAGAGAGAGATACTACTGGGAGAGACAGAGACACTGTGGAGGGGGAGAGAGACACTGCGGGGGGAGAGAGACACTGCGGGGGGGGAGAGAGACACTGCGGGGGGAGAGGGAGACACTGCGGGGGGAGAGAGAGACACTGCGGGGGGAGAGAGAGACACTGCGGGGAGAGAGAGACACTGCGGGGGGAGAGAGAGACACTGCGGGGGGAGAGAGAGACACTGCGGGGGGAGAGAGAGACAATGCGGGGGGAGAGAGAGAGACACTGCGGGGGAGAGAGAGACACTGCGGGGGGAGAGGGAGACACTGCGGGTGGAGAGAGAGAAACTGCGGGGGGAGAGAGAGACATTGCGGGGGGAGAGAGAGACATTGCGGGGGGAGAGAGAGACACTGCGGGGGGAGAGAGACATACTGCGGGGGGAGAGAGAGACACTGCGGGGGGAGGGAGAGACACTGCGGGGGGAGAGGGAGACACTGCGGGTGGAGAGAGAGAAACTGCGGGGGGAGAGAGAGACATTGCGGGGGGAGAGAGAGACATTGCGGGGGGAGAGAGAGACACTGCGGGGGGAGAGAGACATACTGCGGGGGGAGAGAGAGACACTGCGGGGGGAGGGAGAGACACTGCGGGGGGAGAGAGAGAAACTGCGGGGGGAGAGAGAGACACTGCGGGGGGAGAGAGAGACACTGCGGGGGGAGAGAGAGACACTGCGGGGGGGAGAGAGACACTGCGGGGGGAGAGAGAAACACTGCGGAGGGGGAGAGAGACACTACGGGGGGAGAAAGAGACACTGCGGGGGGAGAGAGAGACACTGCGGAGGGGGAGAGAGACACTGCAGGGGGAGAGAGAGACACTGCGGGGGGAGAGGGAGACACTGCGGGGGGAGAGAGAGAAACTGCGGGGGGAGAGAGAGAGACACTGCGGGGGGAGAGCGACACTGCGCGGGGAGAGAGACACTGCGGAGGGAGAGAGAGACACTGCGGGGGCAGAGAGAGAGACACTGCGGGGGGAGAGAGAGAGACACTGCGGGGGGGAGAGAGACACTGCGGGGGGAGAGAGACACTGCGGGGGGAGAGAGAGACAATGCGGGGGCAGAGAGAGAGACACTGCGGGGGGAGAGAGAGAGACACTGCGGGGGGGAGAGAGACACTGCGGGGGGAGAGAGAGACACTGCGGGGGGAGAGAGAGAGACACTGCGGGGGGGAGAGAGACACTGCGGGGGGGAGAGAGACACTGCGGGGGGGAGAGAGACACTGCGGGGGGGAGAGAGACACTGCGGGGGGAGAGAGAGACACTGCGGGGGGAGAGAGAGAGACTGCGGGGGAGAGAGACACTGCGGGCGGAGAGAGAGACACTGCGGGGGGGAGAGAGACACTGCGGGGGGAGAGAGAAACACTGCGGGGGGAGAGAGAAACACTGCGGAGGGGGAGAAAGACACGACGGGGGGAGAGAGGGAGACACTGCGGAGGGAGAGAGACACTGCTGGGGGAGAGAGAGAGACACTGCGGGGGGAGAGAGAGAGACACTGCGGGGGGAGAGAGAGAGACACTACGGGGGGAGAGAGACACTGCGGGGGGAGAGAGAGATACTGCGGGGGGAGAGAGAGACACTGCGGGGGGAGAGAGAGACATACTGTGGGGGGAGGGAGAGACACTGCGGGGGGAGAGAGAGACACTGCGGGGGAAGAGAGAGACACTGCGGGGGAGTGAGAGACACTGCGGGGGAGAGAGACACTGCGGGGGAGAGAGACACTGCGGGGGGAGAGAGAGACACTGCGGGGGGAGAGAGAGACACTGCGGGGGAGAGAGACACTGCGGGGGGAGAGAGAGACACTGCGGGGGAGAGAGACACTGCGGGGGGAGAGAGAGACACTGCGGGTGGAGGGAGAGACACTGCGGGGGGAGAGAGAGAAACTGCGGGGGGAGAGAGAGACACTGCGGGGGGAGAGAGAGATACTACTGGGAGAGACAGAGACACTGTGGAGGGGGAGAGAGACACTGCGGGGGGAGAGAGACACTGCGGGGGGGGAGAGAGACACTGCGGGGGGAGAGGGAGACACTGCGGGGGGAGAGAGAGACACTGCGGGGGGAGAGAGAGACACTGCGGGGAGAGAGAGACACTGCGGGGGGAGAGAGAGACACTGCGGGGGGAGAGAGAGACACTGCGGGGGGAGAGAGAGACAATGCGGGGGGAGAGAGAGAGACACTGCGGGGGAGAGAGAGACACTGCGGGGGGAGAGAGAGACACTGCGGGGGGAGAGAGAGATACTACTGGGAGAGAGAGAGACACTGCGGGGGGAGAGAGACACTGCTGGGGGAAAGAGAGACACTGCGGGGGGAGAGAGAGACACTGCGGGGGGAGAGGGAGACACTGCGGGTGGAGAGAGAGAAACTGCGGGGGGAGAGAGAGACATTGCGGGGGGAGAGAGAGACATTGCGGGGGGAGAGAGAGACACTGCGGGGGGAGAGAGACATACTGCGGGGGGAGAGAGACATACTGCGGGGGGAGAGAGAGACACTGCGGGGGGAGGGAGAGACACTGCGGGGGGAGAGAGAGAAACTGCGGGGGGAGAGAGAGACACTGCGGGGGGAGAGAGAGACACTGCGGGGGGAGAGAGAGACACTGCGGGGGGGAGAGAGACACTGCGGGGGGAGAGAGAAACACTGCGGAGGGGGAGAGAGACACTACGGGGGGAGAGAGAGACACTGCGGGGGGAGAGAGAGACACTGCGGAGGGGGAGAGAGACACTGCAGGGGGAGAGAGAGACACTGCGGGGGGAGAGGGAGACACTGCGGGTGGAGAGAGAGAAACTGCGGGGGGAGAGAGAGACACTGCGGGGGGAGAGAGAGACACTGCGGGGGGAGAGAGAGACACTGCGGGGGGAGAGAGAGACAATGCGGGGGGAGAGAGAGAGACACTGCGGGGGAGAGAGAGACACTGCGGGGGAGAGAGAGACACTGCGGGGGGAGAGAGAGAAACTGCGGGGGGAGAGAGAGACACTGCGGGGGGAGAGAGAGATACTACTGGGAGAGAGAGAGACACTGCGGGGGGAGAGAGACACTGCTGGGGGAAAGAGAGAGACTGCGGGGGCAGAGAGAGACACTGCGGGGGGAGAGAGAGACACTGCGGGGGGAGAGAGAGACACTGCGGGGGGAGAGAGAGACACTGCGGGGGGAGAGAGAGACACTGCGGGGGGAGAGAGAGACACTGCAGGGGGAGAGAGAGACAATGCGGGGGGAGAGAGAGAGACACTGCGGGGGAGAGAGACAGACTGTGGGGGGAGAGAGAGACACTGCGGGGGGAGGGAGAGACACTGCGGGGGGAGAGAGAGACACTGCGGGGGGAGAGAGAGACACTGCGGGGGGAGAGAGAGACACTGCGGGGGAGAGAGAGACACTGCGGGGGGAGAGAGAGACACTGCGGGGGGAGAGACAGACACTGCGGGGGGAGAGAGAGACACTGCGGGGGGAGAGACAGACACTGCGGGGGGAGAGAGAGACACTGCGGGGGGAGAGAGAGAGACACTGCGGGTGAGAGAGAGACACTGCGGGGGGAGAGAGAGACACTGCGGGGGGGAGAGAGACACTGCGGGGGGAGAGAGAGAGAGACACTGCGGGGGAGAGAGAGACACTGCTGGGGGAGAGAAAGATACTGCGGGGGGAGAGTGAGACACTGCGGGGGGAGAGAGAGACACTGCGGAGGGGGAGAGAGACACTGCGGGGGGAGAGAGACACTGCGGGGGGAGAGAGACACTGCGGGGGGAGAGAGACACTGCGGGGGGAGAGAGACACTGCGTGGGGGTGAGAGACACTGCGGGGGGAGAGAGACATGCGGGGGGAGAGAGACATGCGGGGGGAGAGAGAGACACTGCGGGGGGAGAGAGACACTGCGGGGTGAGAGAGAGACACTGCGGGGGGAGAGAGAGAGACACTGCGGGGGGAGAGAAAGACACTGCGGGGGGAGAGAAAGACACTGCGGGGGGAGAGGGACACACTGCGGGGGGAGAGGGAGACACTGCGGGGGGAGAGAGAGACACTGCGGGGGGAGAGAGACACTGCGGGGGGAGAGGGACACACTGCGGGGGGAGAGGGAGACACTGCGGGGGGAGAGAGAGACACTGCGGGCGGAGAGAGGGAGACACTGCGGAGGGAGAGAGAGACACTGCGGGGGGAGAGAGAGAAACTGCGGGGGAGAGAGACACTGCGGGGGGAGAGAGAGAAACTGCGGGGGAGAGAGACACTGCGGGGGGAGAGAGAGACACTGCGGGGGGAGAGAGAGATACTACTGGGAGAGAGAGAGACACTGTGGAGGGGGAGAGAGACACTGCGGGGGGAGAGAGAGACATTGCTGGGGGAAAGAGAGAGACACTGCGGGGGCAGAGAGAGACACTGCGGGGAGAGAGAGACACTGCGGGGGGAGAGAGAGACAATGCGGGGGGAGAGAGAGACACTGCGGGGGGAGAGAGAGACACTGCGGGGGGAGAGAGAGACACTGCGGGGGGAGAGAGAGAAACTGCGGGGGGAGAGAGAGACACTGCGGGGGGAGAGAGAGAGACACTGCGGGGGGAGAGAGAGACACTGCGGGGGGGAGAGAGACACTGCGGGGGGAGAGAGACACTGCGGGGAGAGGGAGAGACACTGCGGGGGGAGAGAGAGAAACTGCGGGGGGAGAGAGAGACACTGCGGGGGGAGAGAGAGAGACACTGCGGGGGGAGAGAGAGACACTGCGGGGGGGAGAGAGACACTGCGGGGGGAGAGAGACACTGCGGGGGTAGAGAGACACTGCGGGGGGAGAGAGACACTGCCGGGGGGGAGAGAGACACTGCGGGGGGAGAGAGACACTGCGGGGGTAGAGAGACACTGCGGGGGGAGAGAGACACTGCCGGGGGGGAGAGAGACACTGCGGGGGGAGAGAGAGAGACACTGCGGGGGTAGAGAGACACTGCGGGGGGAGAGAGACACTGCCGGGGGGGAGAGAGACACTGCGGGGGTAGAGAGACACTGCGGGGGTAGAGAGACACTGCGGGGGGAGAGAGAGACACTGCGGGGGTCGAGAGACACTGCGGGGGGAGAGAGACACTGCCGGGGGGGAGAGAGACACTGCGGAGGGGGAGAGAGACACTGCGGGGGGAGAGAGACACTGCGGGGGGAGAGAGAGAGACACTGCGGGGGGAGAGAGACACTGCGGGGGGAGAGAGAGACACTGCGGGGGGAGAGAGAGAGACACTGCGGGGGGAGAGAGGGACACTGCGGGGGGAGAGACACACTGCGGGGGGAGAGAGACACTGCGTGGGGGTGAGAGACACTGCGGGGGGAGAGAGACATGCGGGGGGAGAGAGACATGCGGGGGGAGAGAGAGACACTGTGGGGGGAGAGAGACACTGCGGGGTGAGAGAGAGACACTGCGGGGGGAGAGAGAGAGACACTGCGGGGGGAGTGAAAGACACTGCCGGGGGAGAGAGACACTGCGGGGGGAGAGAGAGACACTGCGGGGAGAGAGAGAGACACTGCGGGGGGGAGAGAGACACTGCGGGGGGGAGAGAGACACTGCGGGGGGAGAGAGAAACACTGCGGGGGGAGAGAGAAACACTGCGGAGGGGGAGAAAGACACGTCGGGGGGAGAGAGGGAGACACTGCGGAGGGAGAGAGACACTGCTGGGGGAGAGAGAGAGACACTGCGGGGGGAGAGAGAGAGACACTGCGGGGGGAGAGAGAGAGACACTACGGGGGGAGAGAGACACTGCGGGGGGAGAGAGAGATACTGCGGGGGGAGAGAGAGACACTGCGGGGGGAGAGAGAGACATACTGTGGGGGGAGGGAGAGACACTGCGGGGGGAGAGAGAGACACTGCGGGGGGAGAGAGAGACACTGCGGGGGAGTGAGAGACACTGCGGGGGAGAGAGACACTGCGGGGGAGAGAGACACTGCGGGGGGAGAGAGAGACACTGCGGGGGGAGAGAGAGACACTGCGGGGGAGAGAGACACTGCGGGGGGAGAGAGAGACACTGCGGGGGAGAGAGACACTGCGGGGGGAGAGAGAGACACTGCGGGTGGAGGGAGAGACACTGCGGGGGGAGAGAGAGAAACTGCGGGGGGAGAGAGAGACACTGCGGGGGGAGAGAGAGATACTACTGGGAGAGACAGAGACACTGTGGAGGGGGAGAGAGACACTGCGGGGGGAGAGAGACACTGCGGGGGGGGAGAGAGACACTGCGGGGGGAGAGGGAGACACTGCGGGGGGAGAGAGAGACACTGCGGGGGGAGAGAGAGACACTGCGGGGAGAGAGAGACACTGCGGGGGGAGAGAGAGACACTGCGGGGGGAGAGAGAGACACTGCGGGGGGAGAGAGAGACAATGCGGGGGGAGAGAGAGAGACACTGCGGGGGAGAGAGAGACACTGTGGGGGGAGAGAGAGACACTGCGGGGGGAGAGAGAGATACTACTGGGAGAGAGAGAGACACTGCGGGGGGAGAGAGACACTGCTGGGGGAAAGAGAGACACTGCGGGGGGAGAGAGAGACACTGCGGGGGGAGAGGGAGACACTGCGGGTGGAGAGAGAGAAACTGCGGGGGGAGAGAGAGACATTGCGGGGGGAGAGAGAGACATTGCGGGGGGAGAGAGAGACACTGCGGGGGGAGAGAGACATACTGCGGGGGGAGAGAGACATACTGCGGGGGGAGAGAGAGACACTGCGGGGGGAGGGAGAGACACTGCGGGGGGAGAGAGAGACACTGCGGGGGGGAGAGAGACACTGCGGGGGGAGAGAGAAACACTGCGGAGGGGGAGAGAGACACTACGGGGGGAGAAAGAGACACTGCGGGGGGAGAGAGAGACACTGCGGAGGGGGAGAGAGACACTGCAGGGGGAGAGAGAGACACTGCGGGGGGAGAGGGAGACACTGCGGGGGGAGAGAGAGAAACTGCGGGGGGAGAGAGAGAGACACTGCGGGGGGAGAGCGACACTGCGCGGGGAGAGAGACACTGCGGAGGGAGAGAGAGACACTGCGGAGGGGGAGAAAGACACGACGGGGGGAGAGAGGGAGACACTGCGGGGGGAGAGAGAGACACTGCGGGGGCAGAGAGAGAGACACTGCGGGGGGAGAGAGAGAGACACTGCGGGGGGGAGAGAGACACTGCGGGGGGAGAGAGACACTGCGGGGGGAGAGAGAGAGACAATGCGGGGGCAGAGAGAGAGACACTGCGGGGGGAGAGAGAGAGACACTGCGGGGGGGAGAGAGACACTGCGGGGGGAGAGAGAGACACTGCGGGGGGAGAGAGAGAGACACTGCGGGGGGGAGAGAGACACTGCGGGGGGGAGAGAGACACTGCGGGGGGGAGAGAGACACTGCGGGGGGGAGAGAGACACTGCGGGGGGGAGAGAGACACTGCGGGGGGAGAGAGAGACACTGCGGGGGGAGAGAGAGAGACTGCGGGGGAGAGAGACACTGCGGGCGGAGAGAGAGACACTGCGGGGGGGAGAGAGACACTGCGGGGGGAGAGAGAAACACTGCGGGGGGAGAGAGAAACACTGCGGAGGGGGAGAAAGACACGACGGGGGGAGAGAGGGAGACACTGCGGAGGGAGAGAGACACTGCTGGGGGAGAGAGAGAGACACTGCGGGGGGAGAGAGAGAGACACTGCGGGGGGAGAGAGAGAGACACTACGGGGGGAGAGAGACACTGCGGGGGGAGAGAGAGATACTGCGGGGGGAGAGAGAGACACTGCGGGGGGAGAGAGAGACATACTGTGGGGGGAGGGAGAGACACTGCGGGGGGAGAGAGAGACACTGCGGGGGGAGAGAGAGACACTGCGGGGGAGTGAGAGACACTGCGGGGGAGAGAGACACTGCGGGGGAGAGAGACACTGCGGGGGGAGAGAGAGACACTGCGGGGGGAGAGAGAGACACTGCGGGGGAGAGAGACACTGCGGGGGGAGAGAGAGACACTGCGGGGGAGAGAGACACTGCGGGGGGAGAGAGAGACACTGCGGGTGGAGGGAGAGACACTGCGGGGGGAGAGAGAGAAACTGCGGGGGGAGAGAGAGACACTGCGGGGGGAGAGAGAGATACTACTGGGAGAGACAGAGACACTGTGGAGGGGGAGAGAGACACTGCGGGGGGAGAGAGACACTGCGGGGGGGGAGAGAGACACTGCGGGGGGAGAGGGAGACACTGCGGGGGGAGAGAGAGACACTGCGGGGGGAGAGAGAGACACTGCGGGGAGAGAGAGACACTGCGGGGGGAGAGAGAGACACTGCGGGGGGAGAGAGAGACACTGCGGGGGGAGAGAGAGACAATGCGGGGGGAGAGAGAGACACTGCGGGGGAGAGAGAGACACTGCGGGGGGAGAGAGAGACACTGCGGGGGGAGAGAGAGATACTACTGGGAGAGAGAGAGACACTGCGGGGGGAGAGAGACACTGCTGGGGGAAAGAGAGACACTGCGGGGGGAGAGAGAGACACTGCGGGGGGAGAGGGAGACACTGCGGGTGGAGAGAGAGAAACTGCGGGGGGAGAGAGAGACATTGCGGGGGGAGAGAGAGACATTGCGGGGGGAGAGAGAGACACTGCGGGGGGAGAGAGACATACTGCGGGGGGAGAGAGACATACTGCGGGGGGAGAGAGAGACACTGCGGGGGGAGGGAGAGACACTGCGGGGGGAGAGAGAGAAACTGCGGGGGGAGAGAGAGACACTGCGGGGGGAGAGAGAGACACTGCGGGGGGAGAGAGAGACACTGCGGGGGGGAGAGAGACACTGCGGGGGGAGAGAGAAACACTGCGGAGGGGGAGAGAGACACTACGGGGGGAGAGAGAGACACTGCGGGGGGAGAGAGAGACACTGCGGAGGGGGAGAGAGACACTGCAGGGGGAGAGAGAGACACTGCGGGGGGAGAGGGAGACACTGCGGGTGGAGAGAGAGAAACTGCGGGGGGAGAGAGAGACACTGCGGGGGGAGAGAGAGACACTGCGGGGGGAGAGAGAGACACTGCGGGGGGAGAGAGAGACAATGCGGGGGGAGAGAGAGAGACACTGCGGGGGAGAGAGAGACACTGCGGGGGAGAGAGAGACACTGCGGGGGGAGAGAGAGAAACTGCGGGGGGAGAGAGAGACACTGCGGGGGGAGAGAGAGATACTACTGGGAGAGAGAGAGACACTGCGGGGGGAGAGAGACACTGCTGGGGGAAAGAGAGAGACTGCGGGGGCAGAGAGAGACACTGCGGGGGGAGAGAGAGACACTGCGGGGGGAGAGAGAGACACTGCGGGGGGAGAGAGAGACACTGCGGGGGGAGAGAGAGACACTGCGGGGGGAGAGAGAGACACTGCAGGGGGAGAGAGAGACAATGCGGGGGGAGAGAGAGAGACACTGCGGGGGAGAGAGACAGACTGTGGGGGGAGAGAGAGACACTGCGGGGGGAGGGAGAGACACTGCGGGGGGAGAGAGAGACACTGCGGGGGGAGAGAGAGACACTGCGGGGGAGAGAGAGACACTGCGGGGGGAGAGAGAGACACTGCGGGGGGAGAGACAGACACTGCGGGGGGAGAGAGAGACACTGCGGGGGGAGAGACAGACACTGCGGGGGGAGAGAGAGACACTGCGGGGGGAGAGAGAGAGACACTGCGGGTGAGAGAGAGACACTGCGGGGGGAGAGAGAGACACTGCGGGGGAGAGAGACACTGCGGGGGGAGAGAGACACTGCGGGGGGAGAGAGACACTGCGGGGGGAGAGAGACACTGCGTGGGGGTGAGAGACACTGCGGGGGGAGAGAGACATGCGGGGGGAGAGAGACATGCGGGGGGAGAGAGAGACACTGCGGGGGGAGAGAGACACTGCGGGGTGAGAGAGAGACACTGCGGGGGGAGAGAGAGAGACACTGCGGGGGGAGAGAAAGACACTGCGGGGGGAGAGAAAGACACTGCGGGGGGAGAGGGACACACTGCGGGGGGAGAGGGAGACACTGCGGGGGGAGAGAGAGACACTGCGGGGGGAGAGAGACACTGCGGGGGGAGAGGGACACACTGCGGGGGGAGAGGGAGACACTGCGGGGGGAGAGAGAGACACTGCGGGCGGAGAGAGGGAGACACTGCGGAGGGAGAGAGAGACACTGCGGGGGGAGAGAGAGACACTGCGGGGGGGAGAGAGACACTGCGGGGGGAGAGAGAAACACTGCGGAGGGGGAGAGAGACACTACGGGGGGAGAGAGAGACACTGCGGGGGGAGAGAGAGACACTGCGGAGGGGGAGAGAGACACTGCAGGGGGAGAGAGAGACACTGCGGGGGGGGAGAGAGAGACACTGCGGGGGGAGAGAGAGAGACACTGCGGGGGGAGAGAGAGACACTGCGGGGGAGAGAGACACTGCGGGGGAGAGAGACACTGCGGGCGGAGAGAGAGACACTGCGGGGGAG
Organism: Pristiophorus japonicus; assembly: GCF_044704955.1. Taxonomy (NCBI): domain Eukaryota; kingdom Metazoa; phylum Chordata; class Chondrichthyes; family Pristiophoridae; genus Pristiophorus; species Pristiophorus japonicus. The sequence continues at coordinate 26,781 of NW_027254674.1, read as the reverse complement.
AGAGACACTGCGGGGGGAGAGAGAGATACTAGTGGGAGAGAGAGACACTGCGGAGGGGGAGAGAGACACTGCGGGGGGAGAGAGAGACACTGCGGGGGGGAGAGAGAGACACTGCGGGGGGGAGAGAGACACTGCGGGGGGGAGAGAGACACTGCGGGGGGAGAGAGAAACACTGCGGAGGGGGAGAAAGACACGACGGGGGGAGAGAGGGAGACACTGCGGAGAGAGAGAGACACTGCGGGGGGAGAGAGAGAGACACTGCGGGGGGAGAGAGAGAGACACTACGGGGGGAGAGAGACATTGCGGGGGGAGAGAGAGATACTGCGAGGGGAGAGAGAGATACTACGGGGGGAGAGAGAGACACTGCGGAGGGGGAGAGAGACACTGCGGGGGGAGAGAGAGACACTGCGGGGGGAGAGAGAGACACTGCGGATGGAGGGAGAGACACTGCGGGGGGAGAGAGAGAAACTGCGGGGGGAGAGAGAGACACTGCTGGGGGAGAGAGAGACACTGCGGGGGGGAGAGCGACACTGCGGGGGGAGAGAGACATTGCGGGGGGAGAGAGAGACACTGCTGGGGGAGAGAGAGACACTGCGGGGGGAGAGAGAGACACTGCGGGGGGAGATAGAGACACTGCGGGGGGGTAGAGATACACTGCGGGGGGAGAGAGAGACACTGCGGGGGGAGGGAGAGACACTGCGGGGGGAGGGAGAGACACTGCGGGGGGAGAGAGAGAAACTGCGGGGGAGAGAGAGAGACACTGCGGGGGGGAGAGAGACACTGCGGGGGAGAGAGAGACACTGCGGGGGGGAGAGAGACACTGCGGGGGGGAGAGAGAGACACTGCGGGGGGAGAGAGAGACACTGCGGGGGGAGAGAGAGAGACACTGCGGGGGGGAGAGAGACACTGCGGGGGGAGAGAGAAACACTGCGGAGGGGGAGAGAGACACTACGGGGGGAGAGAGGGAGACACTGCGGAGGGGGAGAGAGACACTGCAGGGGGAGAGAGAGATATAGCGGGGGGAGAGAGAGAGACACTGCGGGGGGAGAGAGAGACACTGCGGGGGGAGAGAGAGACACTGCGGAGTGGGAGAGAGACACGGCAGGGGGAGAGAGAGACACTGCGGGGGGAGAGAGAGACACTGCGGAGGGAGAGAGAGACACTGCGGGGGGAGAGAGAGATATAGCGGGGGGAGAGAGAGAGACACTGCGGGGGGAGAGAGAGACACTGCGGGGGGAGAGAGAGACACTGCGGAGGGCGAGAGAGACACTGCAGGGGGAGAGAGAGACACTGCGGGGGGAGAGGGAGACACTGCGGGTGGAGAGAGAGAAACTGCGGGGGGAGAGAGAGACATTGCGGGGGGAGAGAGAGAGACACTGCGGGGGGAGAGAGACACTGCGGGGGGAGAGAGACACTGCGTGGGGAGAGAGACACTGCGGGGGGAGAGAGATACTGCGGGGGGGGAGAGACACTGCGGGGGGAGAGAGAGAGACACTGCGGGGGAGAGAGACATACTGTGGGGGGAGAGAGAGACACTGCGGGGTAGGGATAGACACTGCGGGGGGAGAGAGAGACACTGCGGGAGGAGAGAGAGACACTGCGGGGGAGAGAGACACTGCGGGGGGAGAGAGAGACACTGCGGGGGGAGAGAGAGAGTCACTGCGGGGGGAGAGAGAGAAACTGCGGGGGGAGAGAGAGACACTGCGGGGGGAGAGAGAGACACTGTGGGGGGAGAGAGAGACACTGCGGGAGGAGAGAGAGACACTGCGGGGGAGAGAGACACTGCGGGGGGAGAGAGAGACACTGCGGGGGGAGAGAGAGAGTCACTGCGGGGAGAGAGAGAAACTGCGGGGGGAGAGAGAGACACTGCGGGGGGAGAGAGAGATACTACTGGGATTGAGAGAGACACTGCGGGGGGAGAGAGAGACACTGCGGGGGGAGAGAGTGACACTGCGGGGGGAGAGAGAGACACTGCGGGGGGAGAGAGAGAAACTGCGGGGGGAGAGAGAGATACTACTGGGAGAGAGAGAGACACTGTGGAGGGTGAGAGAAACACTGCGGGGGGAGAGAGACACTGCGGGGGGAGAGAGAGACACTGCGGGGGGAGAGAGTGACACTGCGGGGGCAGAGAGAGACACTGCGGGGGGAGAGAGAGACACTGCGGGGGAGAGAGACACTGCGGGGGGAGAGAGAGATACTACTGGGAGAGAGAGAGACACTGCGGGGGGAGAGAGAGACACTGCGGGGGGAGAGAGAGACACTGCGGGGGGAGAGAGAGACACTGCGGGTGGAGAGAGAGAAACTGCGGGGGGAGAGAGAGACATTGCGGGGGGAGAGAGAGACATTGCGGGGGGAGAGAGAGATACTACTGGGAGAGAGAGAGACACTGTGGAGGGGGAGAGAGACACTGCGGGGGGAGAGAGAGACATTGCGGGGGGAGAGAGAGACACTGCGGGGGCAGAGAGAGACAATGCGGGGGGAGAGAGAGACACTGCGGGGGAAGAGAGAGACAATGCGGGGGGAGAGAGAGACACTGCGGGGGAAGAGAGAGACACTGCGGGGGAGAGAGAGACACTGTGGGGGGGAGAGAGACACTGCGGGGGGAGAGAGACACTGCGGGGGGAGAGAGAGACACTGCGGGGGGAGAGAGAGACACTGCGGGGGGAGAGAGACACTGTGGGGGGGAGAGAGACACTACGGGGGGAAGAGAGACATTGCGGGGGGAGAGAGAGATACTGCGGGGGGAGAGAGAGATACTACGGGGGGAGAGAGAGACACTGCGGGGGGAGAGAGAGACACTGCGGGGGGAGAGAGAGACACTGCGGGGGGAGAGAGAGACACTGCGGGGGGAGAGAGAGACACTGCGAGGGGGGAGAGAGACACTGCGGGGGGAGAGAGACATACTGCGGGGGGAGAGAGAGACACTGCGGGGGGAGAGAGACACTGCTGGGGGAAAGAGAGAGACTGCGGGGGCAGAGAGACACACTGCGGGGGGAGAGAGAGACACTGCGGGGGGAGAGAGAGACACTGCGGGGGGAGAGAGAGACACTGCGGGGGGAGAGAGAGACACTGCGGGGGGAGAGGGAGACACTGCGGGTGGAGAGAGAGAAACTGCGGGGGGAGAGAGAGACATTGCGGGGGGAGAGAGAGAGACACTGTGGAGGGGGAGAGAGTCACTGCGGGGGGAGAGAGAGACACTGCGGGGGGAGAGAGAGACACTGCGGGGGGAGAGAGAGACAATGCGGGGGCAGAGAGAGAGACACTGCGGGGGGAGAGAGAGAGACACTGCGGGGGGGAGAGAGACACTGCGGGGGGAGAGAGACACACGGCGGGGGGAGAGAGAGAGACACTGCGGGGGGGAGAGAGACACTGCGGGGGGGAGAGAGACACTGCGGGGGGAGAGAGAAACACTGCGGGGGGAGAGAGAAACACTGCGGAGGGGGAGAAAGACACGTCGGGGGGAGAGAGGGAGACACTGCGGAGGGAGAGAGACACTGCTGGGGGAGAGAGAGAGACACTGCGGGGGGAGAGAGAGAGACACTGCGGGGGGAGAGAGAGAGACACTACGGGGGGAGAGAGACACTGCGGGGGGAGAGAGAGATACTGCGGGGGGAGAGAGAGACACTGCGGGGGGAGAGAGAGACATACTGTGGGGGGAGGGAGAGACACTGCGGGGGGAGAGAGAGACACTGCGGGGGGAGAGAGAGACACTGCGGGGGAGTGAGAGACACTGCGGGGGAGAGAGACACTGCGGGGGAGAGAGACACTGCGGGGGGAGAGAGAGACACTGCGGGGGGAGAGAGAGACACTGCGGGGGAGAGAGACACTGCGGGGGGAGAGAGAGACACTGCGGGGGAGAGAGACACTGCGGGGGGAGAGAGAGACACTGCGGGTGGAGGGAGAGACACTGCGGGGGGAGAGAGAGAAACTGCGGGGGGAGAGAGAGACACTGCGGGGGGAGAGAGAGATACTACTGGGAGAGACAGAGACACTGTGGAGGGGGAGAGAGACACTGCGGGGGGAGAGAGACACTGCGGGGGGGGAGAGAGACACTGCGGGGGGAGAGGGAGACACTGCGGGGGGAGAGAGAGACACTGCGGGGGGAGAGAGAGACACTGCGGGGAGAGAGAGACACTGCGGGGGGAGAGAGAGACACTGCGGGGGGAGAGAGAGACACTGCGGGGGGAGAGAGAGACAATGCGGGGGGAGAGAGAGAGACACTGCGGGGGAGAGAGAGACACTGTGGGGGGAGAGAGAGACACTGCGGGGGGAGAGAGAGATACTACTGGGAGAGAGAGAGACACTGCGGGGGGAGAGAGACACTGCTGGGGGAAAGAGAGACACTGCGGGGGGAGAGAGAGACACTGCGGGGGGAGAGGGAGACACTGCGGGTGGAGAGAGAGAAACTGCGGGGGGAGAGAGAGACATTGCGGGGGGAGAGAGAGACATTGCGGGGGGAGAGAGAGACACTGCGGGGGGAGAGAGACATACTGCGGGGGGAGAGAGACATACTGCGGGGGGAGAGAGAGACACTGCGGGGGGAGGGAGAGACACTGCGGGGGGAGAGAGAGAAACTGCGGGGGGAGAGAGAGACACTGCGGGGGGAGAGAGAGACACTGCGGGGGGAGAGAGAGACACTGCGGGGGGGAGAGAGACACTGCGGGGGGGAGAGAGAAACACTGCGGAGGGGGAGAGAGACACTACGGGGGGAGAGAGAGACACTGCGGGGGGAGAGAGAGACACTGCGGAGGGGGAGAGAGACACTGCAGGGGGAGAGAGAGACACTGCGGGGGGAGAGGGAGACACTGCGGGTGGAGAGAGAGAAACTGCGGGGGGAGAGAGAGACATTGCGGGGGGAGAGAGAGAGACACTGCGGGGGGAGAGCGACACTGCGCGGGGAGAGAGACACTGCGGAGGGAGAGAGAGACACTGCGGGGGGAGAGAGAGACACTGCGGAGGGAGAGAGAGACACTGCGGGGGAGAGAGAGACACTGCGGGGGGAGAGAGAGACACTGCGGGGGGAGAGAGAGATACTACTGGGAGAGACAGAGACACTGTGGAGGGGGAGAGAGACACTGCGGGGGGAGAGAGACACTGCGGGGGGGGAGAGAGACACTGCGGGGGGAGAGGGAGACACTGCGGGGGGAGAGAGACACACTGCGGGGGGAGAGAGACATGCGGGGGGAGAGAGAGACACTGCGGGGGGAGAGAGACACTGCGGGGTGAGAGAGAGACACTGCGGGGGGAGAGAGAGAGACACTGCGGGGGGAGAGAAAGACACTGCGGGGGGAGAGAAAGACACTGCGGGGGGAGAGGGACACACTGCGGGGGGAGAGGGAGACACTGCGGGGGGAGAGAGAGACACTGCGGGGGGAGAGAGACACTGCGGGGGGAGAGGGACACACTGCGGGGGGAGAGGGAGACACTGCGGGGGGAGAGAGAGACACTGCGGGCGGAGAGAGGGAGACACTGCGGAGGGAGAGAGAGACACTGCGGGGGGAGAGAGAGAAACTGCGGGGGAGAGAGACACTGCGGGGGGAGAGAGAGACACTGCGGGGGGAGAGAGAGATACTACTGGGAGAGAGAGAGACACTGTGGAGGGGGAGAGAGACACTGCGGGGTGAGAGAGAGACATTGCTGGGGGAAAGAGAGAGACTGCGGGGGCAGAGAGAGACACTGCGGGGAGAGAGAGACACTGCGGGGGGAGAGAGAGACAATGCGGGGGGAGAGAGAGACACTGCGGGGGGAGAGAGAGACACTGCGGGGGGAGAGAGAGACACTGCGGGGAGAGGGAGAGACACTGCGGGGGGAGAGAGAGAAACTGCGGGGGGAGAGAGAGAAACTGCGGGGGGAGAGAGAGACACTGCGGGGGGAGAGAGAGAGACACTGCGGGGGGAGAGAGAGACACTGCGGGGGGAGAGAGACACTGCGGGGGGAGAGAGACACTGCGGGGGGAGAGAGACACTGCCGGGGGGGAGAGAGACACTGCGGGGGGAGAGAGAGAGACACTGCGGGGGTAGAGAGACACTGCGGGGGGAGAGAGACACTGCCGGGGGGGAGAGAGACACTGCGGGGGTAGAGAGACACTGCGGGGGTAGAGAGACACTGCGGGGGGAGAGAGAGACACTGCGGGGGTAGAGAGACACTGCGGGGGTAGAGAGACACTGCCGGGGGGGAGAGAGACACTGCGGAGGGGGAGAGAGACACTGCGGGGGGAGAGAGACACTGCGGGGGGAGAGAGAGAGACACTGCGGGGGGAGAGAGGGACACTGCGGGGGGAGAGACACACTGCGGGGGGAGAGAGACACTGCGTGGGGGTGAGAGACACTGCGGGGGGAGAGAGACATGCGGGGGGAGAGAGACATGCGGGGGGAGAGAGAGACACTGTGGGGGGAGAGAGACACTGCGGGGTGAGAGAGAGACACTGCGGGGGGAGAGAGAGAGACACTGCGGGGGGAGTGAAAGACACTGCCGGGGGAGAGAGACACTGCGGGGGGAGAGAGAGAGACACTGCGGGGGGAGAGAGAGAGACACTGCGGGGGGAGAGAGAGAGACACTGCGGGGGGAGAGAGAGACACTGCGGGGGAGAGAGAGAGACACTGCGGGGGGAGAGAGAGAGACACTGCGGGGGGAGAGAGAGACACTGCGGGGGAGAGAGACACTGCGGGCGGAGAGAGAGACACTGCGGGGGAGAGAGACACTGCGGGGGGAGAGAGAGAGACACTGCGGGGGGAGAGAGAGAGACACTGCGGGGGGAGAGAGAGAGACACTGCGGGGGGAGAGAGAGAGACACTGCGGGGGGAGAGAGAGACACTGCGGGGGAGAGAGAGAGACACTGCGGGGGGAGAGAGAGACACTGCGGGGAGAGAGAGACACTGCGGGGGGGGAGAGAGAGACACTGCGGGGGGAGAGAGAGAGACACTGCGGGGGGAGAGAGAGAGACACTGCGGGGGGAGAGAGAGACACTGCGGGGGAGAGAGACACTGCGGGCGGAGAGAGAGACACTGCGGGGGAGAGAGACACTGCGGGGGGAGAGAGAGATACTAGTGGGAGAGAGAGACACTGCGGAGGGGGAGAGAGACACTGCGGGGGGAGAGAGAGACACTGCGGGGGGGAGAGAGAGACACTGCGGGGGGGAGAGAGACATTGCGGGGGGAGAGAGAGATACTGCGGGGGGAGAGAGAGAGACACTGCGGGGGGAGAGAGGGAGACACTGCGGAGAGAGAGAGACACTGCGGGGGGAGAGAGAGAGACACTGCGGGGGGAGAGAGACATTGCGGGGGGAGAGAGAGATACTGCGGGGGGAGAGAGAGATACTACGGGGGGAGAGAGAGACACTGCGGAGGGGGAGAGAGACACTGCGGGGGGAGAGAGAGACACTGCGGGGGGAGAGAGAGACACTGCGGATGGAGGGAGAGACACTGCGGGGGGAGAGAGAGAAACTGCGGGGGGAGAGAGAGACACTGCTGGGGGAGAGAGAGACACTGCGGGGGGGAGAGCGACACTGCGGGGGGAGAGAGACATTGCGGGGGGAGAGAGAGACACTGCTGGGGGAGAGAGAGACACTGCGGGGGGAGAGAGAGACACTGCGGGGGGAGATAGAGACACTGCGGGGGGGTAGAGATACACTGCGGGGGGAGAGAGAGACACTGCGGGGGGAGGGAGAGACACTGCGGGGGGAGGGAGAGACACTGCGGGGGGAGAGAGAGAAACTGCGGGGGAGAGAGAGAGACACTGCGGGGGGGAGAGAGACACTGCGGGGGGGAGAGAGAGACACTGCGGGGGGGAGAGAGACACTGCGGGGGGGAGAGAGAGACACTGCGGGGGGAGAGAGAGACACTGCGGGGGGAGAGAGAGAGACACTGCGGGGGGGAGAGAGACACTGCGGGGGGAGAGAGAAACACTGCGGAGGGGGAGAGAGACACTACGGGGGGAGAGAGGGAGACACTGCGGAGGGGGAGAGAGACACTGCAGGGGGAGAGAGAGATATAGCGGGGGGAGAGAGAGAGACACTGCGGGGGGAGAGAGAGACACTGCGGGGGGAGAGAGAGACACTGCGGAGTGGGAGAGAGACACGGCAGGGGGAGAGAGAGACACTGCGGGGGGAGAGAGAGACACTGCGGAGGGAGAGAGAGACACTGCGGGGGGAGAGAGAGATATAGCGGGGGGAGAGAGAGAGACACTGCGGGGGGAGAGAGAGACACTGCGGGGGGAGAGAGAGACACTGCGGAGGGCGAGAGAGACACTGCAGGGGGAGAGAGAGACACTGCGGGGGGAGAGGGAGACACTGCGGGTGGAGAGAGAGAAACTGCGGGGGGAGAGAGAGACATTGCGGGGGGAGAGAGAGAGACACTGCGGGGGGAGAGAGACACTGCGGGGGGAGAGAGACACTGCGTGGGGAGAGAGACACTGCGGGGGGAGAGAGATACTGCGGGGGGGGAGAGACACTGCGGGGGGAGAGAGAGAGACACTGCGGGGGAGAGAGACACTGCGGGGGGAGAGAGAGACACTGCGGGGGGAGAGAGAGAGTCACTGCGGGGAGAGAGAGAAACTGCGGGGGGAGAGAGAGACACTGCGGGGGGAGAGAGAGATACTACTGGGATTGAGAGAGACACTGCGGGGGGAGAGAGAGACACTGCGGGGGGAGAGAGTGACACTGCGGGGGGAGAGAGAGACACTGCGGGGGGAGAGAGAGAAACTGCGGGGGGAGAGAGAGATACTACTGGGAGAGAGAGAGACACTGTGGAGGGTGAGAGAAACACTGCGGGGGGAGAGAGACACTGCGGGGGGAGAGAGAGACACTGCGGGGGGAGAGAGTGACACTGCGGGGGCAGAGAGAGACACTGCGGGGGGAGAGAGAGACACTGCGGGGGAGAGAGACACTGCGGGGGGAGAGAGAGATACTACTGGGAGAGAGAGAGACACTGCGGGGGGAGAGAGAGACACTGCGGGGGGAGAGAGAGACACTGCGGGGGGAGAGAGAGACACTGCGGGTGGAGAGAGAGAAACTGCGGGGGGAGAGAGAGACATTGCGGGGGGAGAGAGAGACATTGCGGGGGGAGAGAGAGATACTACTGGGAGAGAGAGAGACACTGTGGAGGGGGAGAGAGACACTGCGGGGGGAGAGAGAGACATTGCGGGGGGAGAGAGAGACACTGCGGGGGCAGAGAGAGACAATGCGGGGGGAGAGAGAGACACTGCGGGGGAAGAGAGAGACAATGCGGGGGGAGAGAGAGACACTGCGGGGGAAGAGAGAGACACTGCGGGGGAGAGAGAGACACTGTGGGGGGGAGAGAGACACTGCGGGGGGAGAGAGACACTGCGGGGGGAGAGAGAGACACTGCGGGGGGAGAGAGACACTGTGGGGGGGAGAGAGACACTACGGGGGGAAGAGAGACATTGCGGGGGGAGAGAGAGATACTGCGGGGGGAGAGAGAGATACTACGGGGGGAGAGAGAGACACTGCGGGGGGAGAGAGAGACACTGCGGGGGGAGAGAGAGACACTGCGAGGGGGGAGAGAGACACTGCGGGGGGAGAGAGACATACTGCGGGGGGAGAGAGAGACACTGCGGGGGGAGAGAGACACTGCTGGGGGAAAGAGAGAGACTGCGGGGGCAGAGAGAGACACTGCGGGGGGAGAGAGAGACACTGCGGGGGGAGAGAGAGACACTGCGGGGGGAGAGAGAGACACTGCGGGGGGAGAGAGAGACACTGCGGGGGAGAGAGACACTGCGGGGGGAGAGAGAGACACTGCGGGGGGAGAGAGAGACACTGCGGGGGAGAGAGACACTGCGGGCGGAGAGAGAGACACTGCGGGGGAGAGAGACACTGCGGGGGGAGAGAGAGATACTAGTGGGAGAGAGAGACACTGCGGAGGGGGAGAGAGACACTGCGGGGGGAGAGAGAGACATTGCGGGGGGAGAGAGAGACACTGCGGGGGCAGAGAGAGACACTGTGGGGGGGAGAGAGACACTGCGGGGGGAGAGAGGGACACTGCGGGGGGGAGAGAGAGACACTGCGGGGGGGAGAGAGAGACACTGCGGGGGGGAGAGAGACACTGCGGGGGGAGAGAGAAACACTGCGGAGGGGGAGAAAGACACGACGGGGGGAGAGAGGGAGACACTGCGGAGAGAGAGAGACACTGCGGGGGGAGAGAGAGAGACACTGCGGGGGGAGAGAGAGAGATACTACGGGGGGAGAGAGACATTGCGGGGGGAGAGAGAGAGAGACACTGCGGGGGGGAGAGAGACACTGCGGGGGGAGAGAGAAACACTGCGGAGGGGGAGAGAGACACTACGGGGGGAGAGAGGGAGACACTGCGGAGGGGGAGAGAGACACTGCAGGGGGAGAGAGAGATACAGCGGGGGGAGAGAGAGAGACACTGCGGGGGGAGAGAGAGACACTGCGGGGGGAGAGAGAGACACTGCGGAGTGGGAGAGAGACACGGCAGGGGGAGAGAGAGACACTGCGGGGGGAGAGAGAGACACTGCGGAGGGAGAGAGAGACACTGCGGGGGGAGAGAGAGATATAGCGGGGGGAGAGAGAGAGACACTGCGGGGGGAGAGAGAGACACTGCGGGGGGAGAGAGAGACAATGCGGAGGGCGAGAGAGACACTGCAGGGGGAGAGAGAGACACTGCGGGGGGAGAGGGAGACACTGCGGGTGGAGAGAGAGAAACTGCGGGGGGAGAGAGAGACATTGCGGGGGGAGAGAGAGAGACACTGCGGGGGGAGAGAGACACTGCGGGGGGAGAGAGACACTGCGTGGGGAGAGAGACACTGCGGGGGGAGAGAGATACTGCGGGGGGGGAGAGACACTGCGGGGGGAGAGAGAGAGACACTGCGGGGGAGAGAGACATACTGTGGGGGGAGAGAGAGACACTGCGGGGTAGGGATAGACACTGCGGGGGGAGAGAGAGACACTGCGGGAGGAGAGAGAGACACTGCGGGGGAGAGAGACACTGCGGGGGGAGAGAGAGACACTGCGGGGGGAGAGAGAGAGTCACTGCGGGGGGAGAGAGAGAAACTGCGGGGGGAGAGAGAGACACTGCGGGGGGAGAGAGAGACACTGTGGGGGGAGAGAGAGACACTGCGGGAGGAGAGAGAGACACTGCGGGGGGAGAGAGAGAGTCACTGCGGGGAGAGAGAGAAACTGCGGGGGGAGAGAGAGACACTGCGGGGGGAGAGAGAGATACTACTGGGATTGAGAGAGACACTGCGGGGGGAGAGAGAGACACTGCGGGGGGAGAGAGTGACACTGCGGGGGGAGAGAGAGACACTGCGGGGGGAGAGAGAGAAACTGCGGGGGAGAGAGAGATACTACTGGGAGAGAGAGAGACACTGTGGAGGGTGAGAGAAACACTGCGGGGGGAGAGAGACACTGCGGGGGGAGAGAGAGACACTGCGGGGGGAGAGAGTGACACTGCGGGGGCAGAGAGAGACACTGCGGGGGGAGAGAGAGACACTGCGGGGGAGAGAGACACTGCGGGGGGAGAGAGAGATACTACTGGGAGAGAGAGAGACACTGCGGGGGGAGAGAGAGACACTGCGGGGGGAGAGAGAGACACTGCGGGGGGAGAGAGAGACACTGCGGGTGGAGAGAGAGAAACTGCGGGGGGAGAGAGAGACATTGCGGGGGGAGAGAGAGACATTGCGGGGGGAGAGAGAGATACTACTGGGAGAGAGAGAGACACTGTGGAGGGGGAGAGAGACACTGCGGGGGGAGAGAGAGACATTGCGGGGGGAGAGAGAGACACTGCGGGGGCAGAGAGAGACAATGCGGGGGGAGAGAGAGACACTGCGGGGGAAGAGAGAGACAATGCGGGGGGAGAGAGAGACACTGCGGGGGAAGAGAGAGACACTGCGGGGGAGAGAGAGACACTGCGGGGGGGAGAGAGACACTGCGGGGGGAGAGAGACACTGCGGGGGGAGAGAGAGACACTGCGGGGGGAGAGAGAGACACTGCGGGGGGAGAGAGACACTGTGGGGGGGAGAGAGACACTACGGGGGGAAGAGAGACATTGCGGGGGGAGAGAGAGATACTGCGGGGGGAGAGAGAGATACTACGGGGGGAGAGAGAGACACTGCGGGGGGAGAGAGAGACACTGCGGGGGGAGAGAGAGACACTGCGGGGGGAGAGAGAGACACTGCGGGGGGAGAGAGAGACACTGCGAGGGGGGAGAGAGACACTGCGGGGGGAGAGAGACATACTGCGGGGGGAGAGAGAGACACTGCGGGGGGAGAGAGACACTGCTGGGGGAAAGAGAGAGACTGCGGGGGCAGAGAGAGACACTGCGGGGGGAGAGAGAGACACTGCGGGGGGAGAGAGAGACACTGCGGGGGGAGAGAGAGACACTGCGGGGGGAGAGAGAGACACTGCGGGGGGAGAGAGAGACACTGCGGGGGGAGAGAGAGACACTGCGGGGGGAGAGAGAGACACTGCGGGGGGAGAGAGAGACACTGCGGGGGGAGAGAGAGACACTGCGGGGGGAGAGGGAGACACTGCGGGTGGAGAGAGAGAAACTGCGGGGGGAGAGAGAGACATTGCGGGGGGAGAGAGAGAGACACTGTGGAGGGGGAGAGAGACACTGCGGGGGGAGAGAGAGACACTGCGGGGGGAGAGAGAGACACTGCGGGGGGAGAGAGACATACTGCGGGGGGAGAGAGAGACACTGCGGGGGGAGAGAGACATACTGCGGGGGGAGAGAGAGACACTGCGGGGGGAGGGAGAGACACTGCGGGGGAGAGAGAGAAACTGCGGGGGGAGAGAGAGACACTGCGGGGGGAGAGAGAGACACTGCGGGGGGAGAGAGAGAGACACTGTGGAGGGGGAGAGAGACACTGCGGGGGGAGAGAGAGACACTGCGGGGGGAGAGAGACACTGCGGGGGGAGAGAGACATACTGCGGGGGGAGAGAGAGACACTGCGGGGGGAGGGAGAGACACTGCGGGGGGAGAGAGAGAAACTGCGGGGGGGAGAGAGAGACACTGCGGGGGGAGAGAGAGACACTGCGGGGGGAGAGAGAGACACTGCGGGGGGAGAGAGACACTGCGGGGGGAGAGAGACACTGCGGGTGGAGAGAGAAACACTGCGGAGGGGGAGAGAGACACTACGGGGGGAGAGAGAGACACTGCGGGGGGAGAGAGAGACACTACGGGGGGAGGGAGAGACACTGCGGGGGGAGAGAGAGAAACTGCGGGGGGAGAGGGAGACACTGCGGGTGGAGAGAGAGAAACTGCGGGGGGAGAGAGAGACATTGCGGGGGGAGAGAGAGAGACACTGCGGGGGGAGAGCGACACTGCGCGGGGAGAGAGACACTGCGGAGGGAGAGAGAGACACTGCGGGGGGAGAGAGAGACACTGCGGAGGGATAGAGAGACACTGCGGGGGAGAGAGAGACACTGCGGGGGGAGAGAGAGATACTGCGGGGGGAGAGAGAGATACTACTGGGAGAGACAGAGACACTGTGGAGGGGGAGAGAGACACTGCGGGGGGAGAGAGACACTGCGGGGGGGGAGAGAGACACTGCGGGGGGAGAGGGAGACACTGCGGGGGGAGAGAGAGATACTACTGGGAGAGAAAGAGACACTGTGGAGGGGGAGAGAGACACTGCGGGGGGAGAGAGACACTGCGGGGGGGGGAGAGAGACACTGCGGGGGGAGAGGGAGACACTGCGGGGGGAGAGAGAGACACTGCGGGGGGAGAGAGAGACACTGCGGGGGGAGAGAGAGACACTGCGGGGGGAGAGAGAGACACTGCGGGGGGAGAGAGAGACACTGCGGGGGGAGAGAGAGACACTGCGGGGGGAGAGAGAGACACTGCGGGGGAGAGAGAGACACTGCGGGGGGAGAGAGAGACACTGCGGGGGGAGAGGGACACACTGCGGGGGGAGAGGGAGACACTGCGGGGGGAGAGAGAGACACTGCGGGCGGAGAGAGGGAGACACTGCGGAGGGAGAGAGAGACACTGCGGGGGGAGAGAGAGAAACTGCGGGGGAGAGAGAGAAACTGCGGGGGAGAGAGACACTGCGGGGGGAGAGAGAGACACTGCGGGGGGAGAGAGAGATACTGCGGGGGGAGAGAGAGACACTGCGGGGGGAGAGAGAGACACTGCGGGGGGAGAGAGAGACACTGCGGGGGAGAGAGAGACACTGCGGGGGGAGTGAGAGACACTGCGGGGGGAGAGAGAGATACTACTGGGAGAGAGAGAGACACTGTGGAGGGGGAGAGAGACACTGCGGGGGGAGAGAGAGACATTGCTGGGGGAAAGAGAGAGACTGCGGGGGCAGAGAGAGACACTGCGGGGGGAGAGAGAGACACTGCGGGGGGAGAGAGAGACACTGCGGGGGGAGAGAGAGACAATGCGGGGGGAGAGAGAGACACTGCGGGGGGAGAGAGAGACACTGCGGGGGGAGAGAGAGACACTGCGGGGAGAGGGAGAGACACTGCGGGGGGAGAGAGAGAAACTGCGGGGGGAGAGAGAGACACTGCGGGGGGAGAGAGAGAGACACTGCGGGGGGAGAGAGAGACACTGCGGGGGGGAGAGAGACACTGCGGGGGGAGAGAGACACTGCGGGGGTAGAGAGACACTGCGGGGGGAGAGAGACACTGCCGGGGGGGAGAGAGACACTGCGGGGGGAGAGAGAGAGACACTGCGGGGGTAGAGAGACACTGCGGGGGGAGAGAGACACTGCCGGGGGGGAGAGAGACACTGCGGGGGTAGAGAGACACTGCGGGGGGAGAGAGACACTGCGGGGGGAGAGAGACACTGCGGGGGGAGAGAGACACTGCGGGGGGAGAGAGACACTGCGGGGGGAGAGAGACACTGCGGGGGTAGAGAGACACTGCGGGGGGAGAGAGACACTGCCGGGGGGGAGAGAGACACTGCGGGGGGAGAGGGACACTGCGGAGGGGGAGAGAGACACTGCGGGGGGAGAGAGACACTGCGGGGGGAGAGAGAGAGACACTGCGGGGGGAGAGAGGGACACTGCGGGGGGAGAGACACACTGCGGGGGGAGAGAGACACTGCGGGGGGAGAGAGACACTGCGTGGGGGTGAGAGACACTGCGGGGGGAGAGAGACATGCGGGGGGAGAGAGACATGCGGGGGGAGAGAGAGACACTGCGGGGTGAGAGAGAGACACTGCGGGGGGAGAGAGAGAGACACTGCGGGGGGAGTGAAAGACACTGCCGGGGGAGAGAGACACTGCGGGGGGAGAGAGAGACACTGCGGGGGGGGAGAGAGAGACACTGCGGGGGGAGAGAGAGAGACACTGCGGGGGGAGAGAGAGACACTGCGGAGGGGGAGAGAGACACTGCGGGGGGAGAGAGAGACACTGCGGGGGGAGAGAGAGACACTGCGGGGGGGAGAGGGACACTGTAGAGGGGGAGAGAGACACTGCGGGGGGAGAGGGAGACACTGCGGAGGTGGAGAGAGACACTGCAGGGGGAGAGCGAGACACTGCGGGGGGAGAGAGAGATACTACTGGGAGAGACAGAGACACTGTGGAGGAGGAGAGAGACACTGCGGGGGGAGAGAGACACTGCGGGGGGAGAGAGACAGTGCGGGGGGAGAGAGACACTGCGGGGGGGGAGAGAGACACTGCGGGGGGAGAGAGACACTGCGGGGGGAGAGGGAGACACTGCGGGGGGAGAGAGAGACACTGCGGGGGGGAGAGAGAGACACTGCGGGGGGAGAGAGAGACACTGCGGGGGGAGAGAGAGAGACACTGCGGGGGAGAGAGACATACTGTGGGGGGAGAGAGAGACACTGCGGGGGGAGAGAGAGACACTGTGGGGGGAGAGAGAGAGACACTGCGGGGGGAGAGAGACATACTGTGGGGGGAGAGAGAGACACTGTGGGGGGAGAGAGAGACACTGCGGGGGGAGGGAGAGACAATGCGGGGGGAGAGAGAGACACTGCGGGGGGAGAGAGAGACACGGCGGGGGAGAGAGACACTGCGGGGGGAGAGAGAGACACTGCGGGGGGAGAGAGAGACACTGCGGGGGAGAGAGACACTGCGGGGGGAGAGAGACACTGCGGGGGGAGAGAGACACTGCAGCGGGGGAGAGAGAGACACTGCGGGGGGAGACAGAGATACTGCGGGGGGAGAGAGAGAAACTGCGGGGGGAGAGAGACACTGCGGGGGGAGAGAGAGACACTGCGGGGGGAGAGAGAGACACTGCGGGGGGAGAGAGAGAGACACTGCGGGGGGAGAGAGAGACACTGCGGGGGGAGAGAGAGAGACACTGCGGGGGGAGAGAGAGACACTGCGGGGGGAGAGAGAGGCACTTCGGGGGAGAGAGAGACACTGCGGGGGGAGAGAGAGACACTGCGGGGGGGAGAGAGACACTGTGGGGGGAGAGAGAGACAGACACTGCGGGGGGAGAGAGAGACACTGCGGGGGAGAGAGAGACACTGCGG
This sequence comes from Pristiophorus japonicus, assembly GCF_044704955.1. Lineage (NCBI taxonomy): Eukaryota > Metazoa > Chordata > Chondrichthyes > Pristiophoridae > Pristiophorus > Pristiophorus japonicus. The sequence goes on along the minus strand of NW_027254674.1, from coordinate 10,361 downwards.
GGGGAGAGAAAGATACTGCGGGGGGAGAGTGAGACACTGCGGGGGGAGAGAGAGACACTGCGGGGGGAGAGAGAGACACTGCGTGGGGAGAGAGAGACACTGCGGGGGGAGAGAGAGACACTGCGGGAGGAGAGAGAGACACTGCGGGGGGAGAGAGAGACACTGCGGGGGGAGAGAGAGACACTGCGGGGGGAGAGAGAGACACTGCGGGGGGAGAGAGAGACACTGCGGGGGGAGAGAGACACTGCGGGGGAAGAGAGAGACACTGAGGGGGGGAGAGAGACACTGCGGGGGAGAGAGACACTGCGGGGGGGGAGAGAGACACTGCGGGGGGAGAGAGAGACACTGCGGGGGGAGAGAGAGACACTGTGGGGGGAGAGAGACACTGCGGGGGGAGAGAGAGAGACACTGCGGGGGGAGAGAGGGACACTGCGGGGGGAGAGACACACTGCGGGGGGAGAGAGACACTGCGTGGGGGTGAGAGACACTGCGGGGGGAGAGAGACATGCGGGGGGAGAGAGACATGCGGGGGGAGAGAGAGACACTGTGGGGGGAGAGAGACACTGCGGGGTGAGAGAGAGACACTGCGGGGGGAGAGAGAGAGACACTGCGGGGGGAGAGAAAGACACTGCCGGGGGAGAGAGAGACACTGCGGGGGGAGAGAGAGACACTGCGGGGGGAGAGAGAGAGACACTGCGGGGGGAGAGAGAGACACTGCGGAGGGGGAGAGAGACACTGCGGGGGGAGAGAGAGACACTGCGGGGGGAGAGAGAGACACTGCGGGGGGGAGAGGGACACTGTGGAGGGGGAGAGAGACACTGCGGGGGGAGAGGGAGACACTGCAGGGGGAGAGAGAGATACTACTGGGAGAGACAGAGACACTGTGGAGGGGGAGAGAGACACTGCGGGGGGAGAGAGACACTGCGGGGGGAGAGAGACACTGCGGGGGGAGAGAGACACTGCGGGGGGGGAGAGAGACACTGCGGGGGGAGAGAGACACTGCGGGGGGGAGAGAGACACTGCGGGGGGAGAGGGAGACACTGCGGGGGGAGAGAGAGACACTGCGGGGGGAGAGAGAGACACTGCGGGGGGGAGAGAGAGACACTGCGGGGGGAGAGAGAGAGACACTGCGGGGGAGAGAGCCATACTGTGGGGGGAGAGAGAGACACTGCGGGGGGAGAGAGAGACACTGTGGGGGGAGAGAGAGAGACAATGCGGGGGAGAGAGACATACTGTGGGGGAGAGAGAGACACTGCGGGGGGAGGGAGAGACACTGCGGGGGGAGAGAGAGACACTGCGGGGGGAGAGAGAGACACTGCGGGGGAGAGAGACACTGCGGGGGGAGAGAGAGACACTGCGGGGGGAGAGAGAGACACTGCGGGGGAGAGAGACACTGCGGGGGGAGAGAGACACTGCGGGGGAGAGAGACACTGCAGCGGGGGAGAGAGAGACACTGCGGGGGGAGACAGAGATACTGCGGGGAGAGAGAGAGACACTGCGGGGGGAGAGAGAGACTGCAGGGGGAGAGAGAGACACTGCGGGGGGAGAGGGAGACACTGCGGGGGGGAGAGAGAGACACTGCGGGGGGAGAGAGACACTGTGGGGGGAGAGAGAGAGAGACACTGCGGGGGGAAGAGAGAGACACTGCGGGGGGAGAGAGAGAGACACTGCGGGGGGAGAGAGAGGCACTTCGGGGGAGAGAGTGACACTGCGGGGGGAGAGAGAGACACTGCGGGGGGGAGAGAGACACTGTGGGGGGAGAGAGAGAGAGACACTGCGGGGGGAGAGAGAGACACTGCGGGGGGAGAGAGAGACACTGCGGGGGGAGAGAGAGAAACTGCGGGGGGAGAGAGAGAGACACTGCGGGGGGAGATAGACACTGCGGGGGAGAGAGAGACACTGCGGGGGGAGAGAGAGACACTGCGGGGGAGAGAGAGAGACACTGCGGGGGGAGAGAGAGACACTGCGGGGGGAGAGAGAGAGACACTGCGGGGGGAGAGAGAGACACTGCGGGGGGAGAGAGAGGCACTTCGGGGGAGAGAGAGACACTGCGGGGGGAGAGAGAGACACTGCGGGGGGGAGAGAGACACTGTGGGGGGAGAGAGAGAGAGACACTGCGGGGGGAGAGAGAGACACTGCGGGGGAGAGAGAGACACTGCGGGGGGAGAGAAAGATACTGCGGGGGGAGAGTGAGACACTGCGGGGGGAGAGAGAGACACTGCGGGGGGGAGAGAGAGACACTGCGGGGGGAGAGAGAGACACTGCGTGGGGAGAGAGAGACACTGCGGGGGGAGAGAGAGACACTGCGGGAGGAGAGAGAGACACTGCGGGGGGAGAGAGAGACACTGCGGGGGGAGAGAGAGACACTGCGGGGGGAGAGAGAGACACTGCGGGGGGAGAGAGAGACACTGCGGGGGGAGAGAGACACTGCGGGGGAAGAGAGAGACACTGAGGGGGGGAGAGAGACACTGCGGGGGAGAGAGACACTGTGGGGGGGGAGAGAGACACTGCGGGGGGAGAGGGACACTGCGGAGGGGGAGAGAGACACTGCGGGGGGAGAGAGACACTGCGGGGGGAGAGAGACACTGCGGGGGGAGAGAGACACTGCGGGGGGAGAGAGAGAGACACTGCGGGGGGAGAGAGGGACACTGCGGGGGGAGAGACACACTGCGGGGGGAGAGAGACACTGCGTGGGGGTGAGAGACACTGCGGGGGGAGAGAGACATGCGGGGGGAGAGAGACATGCGGGGGGAGAGAGACATGCGGGGGGAGAGAGAGACACTGTGGGGGGAGAGAGACACTGCGGGGTGAGAGAGAGACACTGCGGGGGGAGAGAGAGAGACACTGCGGGGGGAGAGAAAGACACTGCCGGGGGAGAGAGACACTGCGGGGGGAGAGAGAGACACTGCGGGGGGAGAGAGAGAGACACTGCGGGGGGAGAGAGAGACACTGCGGAGGGGGAGAGAGACACTGCGGGGGGAGAGAGACACTGCGGGGGGAGAGAGAGACACTGCGGGGGGGAGAGGGACACTGCGGGGGGAGAGAGAGATACTACTGGGAGATACAGAGACACTGCGGGGGGAGAGGGAGACACTGCGGGGGGAGAGAGAGATACTACTGGGAGAGACAGAGACACTGTGGAGGGGGAGAGAGACACTGCGGGGGGAGAGAGACACTGCGGGGGGAGAGAGACACTGCGGGGGGAGAGAGACACTGCGGGGGGGGAGAGAGACACTGCGGGGGGAGAGAGACACTGCGGGGGGGAGAGAGACACTGCGGGGGGAGAGGGAGACACTGCGGGGGGAGAGAGAGACACTGCGGGGGGAGAGAGAGACACTGCGGGGGGGAGAGAGAGACACTGCGGGGGGAGAGAGAGAGACACTGCGGGGGGGAGAGAGACACTGTGGGGGGAGAGAGAGAGACAATGCGGGGGAGAGAGACATACTGTGGGGGGAGAGAGAGACACTGCGGGGGGAGGGAGAGACACTGCGGGGGGAGAGAGAGACACTGTGGGGGGGAGAGAGACACTGCGGGGGGAGAGAGAGACACTGTGGGGGGGAGAGAGACACTGCGGGGGGAGAGAGAGACACTGCGGGGGAGAGAGACACTGCGGGGGGAGAGAGAGACACTGCGGGGGAGAGAGAGACACTGCGGGGGAGAGAGACACTGCGGGGGGAGAGAGAGACACTGCGGGGGGAGACAGAGATACTGCGGGGGGAGAGAGAGACACTGCGGGGGGAGAGAGAGACTGCAGGGGGAGAGAGAGACACTGCGGGGGGAGAGGGAGACACTGCGGGGGGGAGAGAGAGACACTGCGGGGGGAGAGAGACACTGTGGGGGGAGAGAGAGAGAGACACTGCGGGGGGAGAGAGAGACACTGCCGGGGGAGAGAGAGAGACACTGCGGGGGGAGAGAGAGGCACTTCGGGGGAGAGAGTGACACTGCGGGGGGAGAGAGAGACACTGCGGGGGGGAGAGAGACACTGTGGGGGGAGAGAGAGAGAGACACTGCGGGGGGAGAGAGAGACACTGCGGGGGAGAGAGCGACACTGCGGGGGGAGAGAAAGATACTGCGGGGGGAGAGTGAGACACTGCGGGGGGAGAGAGAGACACTGCGGGGGGGAGAGAGAGACACTGCGGGGGGAGAGAGAGACACTGCGTGGGGAGAGAGAGACACTGCGGGGGAGAGAGAGACACTGCGGGAGGAGAGAGAGACACTGCGGGGGGAGAGAGAGACACTGCGGGGGGAGAGAGAGACACTGCGGGGGGGAGAGAGAGACACTGCGGGGGGAGAGAGAGACACTGCGGGGGGAGAGAGACACTGCGGGGGAAGAGAGAGACACTGAGGGGGGGAGAGAGACACTGCGGGGGAGAGAGAGACACTGAGGGGGGGAGAGAGACACTGCGGGAGAGGGAGAGACACTGCGGGGGGAGAGAGAGAAACTGCGGGGGGAGAGAGAGACACTACGGGGGGAGAGAGAGACACTGCGGGGGGGAGAGAGACACTGCGGGGGGAGAGAGACACTGCGGGGGGAGAGAGACACTGCGGGGGGGAGAGAGACATACTGCGGGGGGAGAGAGGGACACTGGGGGGGGAGAGAGAGACACTGCGGGGGGAGAGGGAGACACTGCGGGGGGAGAGAGAGAAACTGCGGGGGGAGAGGGAGACACTGCGGGGGGAGAGAGAGACACTGCGGGGGGAGAGGGACACTGCGCGGGGAGAGAGACACTGCGGAGGGAGAGAGAGACACTGCGGGGGGGAGAGAGACACTGCGGGGGGAGAGAGAGACACTGAGGGGGGGGGGAGAGAGACACTGCGGGGAGAGGGAGAGACACTGCGGGGGGAGAGAGAGAAACTGCGGGGGGAGAGAGAGACACTGCGGGGGGAGAGAGAGACACTGCGGGGGGGAGAGAGACACTGCGGGGGGGAGAGAGACACTGCGGGGGGGAGAGAGACACTGCGGGGGGAGAGAGAGACACTGCGGGGGGAGAGAGGGACACGGGGGGGGGGGAGAGAGACACTGCGGGGGGAGAGGGAGACACTGCGGGGGGAGAGGGAGACACTGCGGGGGGAGAGAGAGACATTGCGGGGGGAGAGAGAGAGACACTGCGGGGGGAGAGGGACACTGCGCGGGGAGAGAGACACTGCGGAGGGAGAGAGAGACACTGCGGGGGGGAGAGAGACACTGCGGTGGGGAGAGAGACACTGCGGGGGGAGAAGAGACACTGCGGGGGGAGAGAGACACTGCGGGGGGAGAGAGACACTGCGGGGGGAGAGAGACACTGCGGGGGGGGGGAGCGAGACACTGCAGGGGCGGGAGACAAACACTGCGGGGAGAGAGAGATACTACGGAGGGGGAGAGAGAGACACGGCGGGGGGAGAGTGCGACACTGCGGGGGGAGAGAGAGACACTGCGGGGGGAGAGAGAGACACTGCGGGGGGAGAGAGACACTGCGGGGGGAGAGAGACACTGCGGGGGGGGAGAGAGACACTGCGGGGGAGAGAGAGACACTGCGGGGGAGAGAGACACTGCGGGGGGAGAGAGAGACACTGCGGGGGGACAGAGAGACACTGCGGAGGGGGAGAGAGACACTGCAGGGGGAGAGAGAGACACTGCGGGGGGAGAGAGAGACACTGCGGGGGGGAGAGAGAGACACTGAGGGGGGGAGAGAGACACTGCGGGGAGAGGGAGAGACACTGCGGGGGGAGAGAGAGAAACTGCGGGGGGAGAGAGAGGACACTGCGGGGGGGAGAAAGACACTGCGGGGGGAGAGAGACATACTGCGGGGGGAGAGAGGGACACTGCGGGGGGAGAGAGAGACACTGCGGGGGGAGAGGGAGACACTGCGGGGGGGGAGAGAGACTCTGCGGGGGGAGAGAGAGACACTGCGGGGGGAGAGAGAGACACTGCGCGGGGAGAGAGGGAGACACTGCGAAGGGGGAGAGAGACACTGCAGGGGGAGAGAGAGACACTGCGGGGGGAGAGGGAGACACTGCGGGGGGGAGAGAGACTCTGCGGGGGGAGAGAGAGACACTGCGGGGGGAGAGAGAGACACTGCGCGGGGAGAGAGGGAGACACTGCGAAGGGGGAGAGAGACACTGCGGGGGGAGAGAGAGACACTGCGGGGGGACAGAGAGACACTGCGGAGGGGGAGAGAGACACTGCAGGGGGAGAGAGAGACACTGCGGGGGGAGAGAGAGACACTGCGGGGGGAGAGAGAGACACTGCGGGGGGAGAGAGAGACACTGCGGGGGAGAGAGAGACACTGCGGGGGGAGAGAGAGACACTGCGGGGGGCGAGAGAGAGACACTGCGGGGGGAGAGAGAGACACTGCGGGGGGAGAGAGAGACACTGCGGGGGAGAGAGAGACACTGCGGGGGGAGAGAGACACTGCGGAGGGGGAGAGAGACACTGCGGGGGGAGAGGGAGACACTGCGGAGGGGGAGAGGAACACTGCGGGGGGAGAGAGAGAGACACTGCGGGGGAGAGAGAGACACTGCGGGGGGAGGGAGAGACACTGCGGGGGGAGGGAGAGACACTGCGGGGGGAGAGAGAGACACTGCGGGGGGAGAGAGAGACACTGCGGGGGGAGAGAGACACTGCGGGGAGAGAGAGACACTGCGGGGGGAGAGAGAGACACTGCGGGGGGAGAGAGAGACACTGCGGGGGGAGAGAGACACTGCGGGGGGAGAGAGACACTGCGGGGGGAGAGAGACACTGCGGGGGCAGAGAGAGACACTGCGGGGGCAGAGAGAGACACTGCGGGGGGAGAGAGAGACACTGCGGGGGGAGAGAGACACTGCGGGGGGAGAGAGACACTGCGCAGGGAGAGAGAGACACTGCGCGGGGAGAGAAACACTGCGGGGGGAGAGAGACACTGCGGGGGGAGAGAACACTGCGGGGGGAGAGAGACACTGCGGAGGGAGAGAGACACTGCGGGGGGAGAGAGACACTGCGGGGGGAGAGAGACACTGCGGGGGGAGAGAGACACTGCGGGGGGAGAGAAGCGGGGGGAGAGAGACACTGCGGGGGGAGAGAGACACTGCAGGGGGAGAGAGACACTGCGGGGGGAGGGGGAGAGAGAGACTGCAGGGGGGAGAGAGACACTGCGGGGGGAGAGAGACACTGCGGGGGGAGAGAGAGACACTGCGGGGGAGAGAGAGAGACACTGCGGGGGGAGAGAGAGACACTGCGGGGGGAGAGAGAGACACTGCGGGGGGAGAGAGAGACACTGCGGGGGAGAGAGAGAGACACTGCGGGGGGAGAGAGAGACACTGCGGGGGGAGAGAGAGACACTGCGGGGGGGAGAGAGACACTGCGGGGGGAGAGAGAGACACTGCGGGGGAGAGAGAGAGACACTGCGGGGGGAGAGAGAGACACTGCGGGGGAGAGAGAGACACTGCGGGGGGAGAGAGAGACACTGCGGGGGGAGAGAGAGACACTGCGGGTGGAGAGAGAGACACTGCGGGGGGAGAGAGAGACACTGCGGGGGGAGAGAGAGACACTGCGGGGGGAGAGAGAGACACTGCGGGGGGAGAGAGAGAGACACTGCGGGGGGAGAGAGAGAGACACTGCGGGGGGAGAGAGAGACACTGCGGGGGGAGAGGGAGACACTGCGGGGGAGAGGGAGACACTGCGGGGGGGAGAGAGACTCTGCGGGGGGAGAGAGAGGCACTGCGGGGGGAGAGAAAGATACTGCGGGGTAGAGTGAGACACTGCGGGGTGAGAGAGAGACACTGCGGGGGAGAGAGAGAGACACTGCGGGGGGAGAGAGAGACACTGCGGGGGGGAGAGAGACACTGCGGGGGGAGAGAGACACTGCGGGGGGAGAGAGACACTGCGGGGGGAGAGAGACACTGCAGGGGGAGAGAGACACTGCAGGGGGAGGGGGGAGAGAGAGACTGCAGGGGGAGAGAGAGACACTGCAGGGGGAGAGGGAGACACTGCGGGGGGGAGAGAGAGACACTGCGGGGGGAGAGAGAGACACTGCAGGGGGAGAGAGAGACACTGCGGGGGGAGAGAGAGACACTGCGGGGGGAGAGGGAGACACTGCGGAGGGGAAGAGAGAGACACTGCGGGGGGAGAGAGAGACACTGCGGAGGGAGACAAAGACACTGCGGGGGGAGAGGGAGACACTGCGGGGGGAGAGAGAGACACTGCGGGGGGAGAGAGAGACACTGCGGGGGGAGAGAGAGACACTGCAGGGGGAGAGAGAGACACTGCGGGGGGAGAGAGAGACACTGCGGGGGGAGAGGGAGACACTGCGGAGGGGAGAGAGAGAGACACTGCGGGGGGAGAGAGAGACACTGCGGAGGGAGACAAAGACACTGCGGGGGGAGAGAGAGACTCTGCGGGGGGAGAGAGAGACACTGCGGGGGGAGAGAGAGACACTGCGGGGGGAGAGAGAGACACTGCGGGGGGAGAGAGAGACACTGCGGGGGGAGAGAGAGACACTGCGGGGGGAGAGAGAGACACTGCAGGGGAGAGAGAGACACTGCGGGGGGAGAGAGAGACACTGCGGGGGGAGAGGGAGACACTGCGGAGGGGAGAGAGAGAGACACTGCGGGGGGAGAGAGAGACACTGCGGAGGGAGACAAGAGACACTGCGGGGGGAGAGGGAGACACTGCGGGGGAGAGAGACACTGCGGGGGGGAGAGAGACACTGCGGGGGGAGAGAGAGAGACACTGCGCGGGGAGAGAGAGGCACTGCGGGGGGAGAGAGAGACACTGCGGGGGGAGAGAGAGAGACACTGCGGGGGGAGAGAGAGGCACTGCGGGGGGAGAGAGAGACACTGCGGGGGGAGAGAGAGACACTGCGGGGGGAGAGAGAGACACTGCGGGGGGAGAGAGAGACTCTGCGGGGGGAGAGAGAGACACTGCGGGGGGAGAGAGAGACACTGCGCGGGGAGAGAGGGAGACACTGCGAAGGGGGAGAGAGACACTGCGGGGGGAGAGAGAGACACTGCGGGGGGAGAGGGAGACACTGCGGGGGGGAGAGAGACTCTGCTGGGGGAGAGAGAGACACTGCGGGGGGAGAGAGACACTGCGCGGGGAGAGGAAGACACTGCGGGGGGGAGAGAGACACTGCGGGGGGAGAGAGAGACACTGCGGGGGGACAGAGAGACACTGCGGAGGGGGAGAGAGACACTGCAGGGGGAGAGAGAGACACTGCGGGGGGAGAGAGAGACACTGCGGGGGGAGAGAGAGACACTGCGGGGGGAGAGAGACACTGCGGGGGGAGAGAGAGACACTGCGGGGGGGAGAGAGAGACACTGCGGGGGGAGAGACACTGCGGGGAAGAGACACTGCGGGGGAGAGAGAGACACTGCGGGGGGAGAGAGAGACACTGCGGGGGGAGAGAGAGACACTGCGGGGGGAGAGAGAGACACTGCGGGGGGAGAGAGACACTGCGGGGGAGAGAGACACTGCGGGGGGAGAGAGACACTGCGGGGGGAGAGAGAGACACTGCGGGGGGAGAGAGAGACACTGCGGGGGGAGAGAGACACTGCGGGGGGAGAGAGACACTGCGGGGGGAGAGAGACACTGCGGGGGAGAGAGAGACACTGCGGGGGGAGAGAAGACACTGCGGGGGGAGAGAGACACTGCGGGGGGAGAGAGACACTGCGGGGGAGAGAGAGACACTGCGGGGGAGAGAGACACTGCGGGGGAGAGAGACACTGCGGGGGGAGAGAGAGACACTGCGGGGGCGAGAGAGAGACACTGCGGGGGGAGAGAGAGACACTGCGGGGGAGAGAGACACTGCGGGGGAGAGAGACACTGCGGGGGGAGAGAGACACTGCGCGGGGGAGAGAGACACTGCGGGGGGAGAGAGACACTGCGGGGGGAGAGAGACACTGCGGGGGGAGAGAGACACTGCGGAGGGAGAGAGACACTGCGGGGGGAGAGAGACACTGCGGGGGAGAGAGAGACACTGCGGGGGAGAGAGACACTGCGGGGGAGAGAGAGACACTGCGGGGGGAGAGAGAGACACTGCGGGGGGAGAGAGGACACTGCGGGGGAGAGAGAGAACATGCGGGGGAGAGAGAGACACTGCGGGGGGAGAGAGAGACACTGCGGGGGAGAGAGAGACACTGCGGGGGGAGAGAGAGACACTGCGGGGGGAGAGAGAGACACTGCGGGGGAGAGAGAGAGACACTGCGGGGGAGAGAGAGACACTGCGGGGGGGAGAGAGAGACACTGCGGGGGGAGAGAGAGACACTGCGGGGGAGAGAGAGAGACACTGAGAGACACTGCGGGGGGAGAGAGAGTCACTGCGGGGGGAGAGAGAGACACTGCGGGGGAGAGAGAGACACTGCGGGGGGAGAGAGAGACACTGCGGGGGGAGAGAGAGACACTGCGG